>NC_069003.1:19515448-19518481 GCF_001194135.2 Octopus bimaculoides
AGCCATTGCTATTTAAAAGAGTAGAAGGAAAAGTTAGAAAGAATATTTGAATAAAATATTTTGAAAAAATCTTTAAATAATAATATAAAAATATTCCTTTGGAAAAACTAAATAATTTGAAGAAACTATTTTACCCAATCTCATGTAGAATTGATTATTAGAAAAACAAAAATATTTTTGTTCAACTGAAAAAAATAGTTCTTTTGATTTTCATTCAAACTTTTCTCATTTTGTATCTTTGCCTCCAGTTATCTATCGATGGCACAAACACTAGATCAAAATGTGCAAAAGTACTGGTTTCAAATTTTGCTACAAGGCCAGCAATTTCAGAGAGGGGGCAAGTTGATTGCATCAACCTCAGTGCTCATCTAGTATTTATTTTATCGACCCTGGAAGAATGAAAGGTAAAGTCAACCCTGGCGGAATTTGAACTCAGAATGGATGAAATGCTGCTAAGCATGCTAACAATTCTGCTCGCTTGCTGCCTTAAAATGTGCAATAATATTAATAAATATTGTTTATGATTAAGAGCAGCTGATATCATCAAACCCAATACTTGACCAGTACTTTATTTTATTGACCCTTGAAAAAGGATGAAAGCCAAAGCTGACCTTGGTGGGACTTGAACTTAGAATGTAAAGGGTCAGAAGAAATGCCACAAGGCATTTTGTTCAATGCTCTAATGATTCTGCAAGCTCACCACCTTTATTCAAGGTTTTTTTTTAGTGAGGCACAAGGCCAGCAATTTTGAGGGCAGGGATTAGTCAATACCATTGACCCAGTATTTAAATGGAGCTTTATTTTATCAACAATGGAAGGATGAAAGGCAAAGCTGACCTCAGTGAGATTTCAACTCAGGATGTAAAGAGTCAAAACAAACACTTGCAAGGCATTTTTCTCTAACAGTCTAATGATTCTGCCAAACCAGTATCCTGCAATTTGAAATCTAGGCACAAGGGAAGAATTTAAAAGAAGGGATTAGTCAATTACAAAGTCCCTAGTACTTGACTGGTACTTAATTTCATCAACCCTGGATGGGTGAAAGGTAAAGTTAATTCTGGTGGGATTTGAAATGAGGACATAAAGCAACAGAACAAATGCTGCAAGGCATTGTTTTCTGATGCTCAAACCATTCTGCCGATCCACCACCGTTTTTTATGACAATAAGTGTTTCTAATTTAGGCAAAAAAAACCAGAAATTTGAAGTGGGGAATGTTAGTTGATTATAGTGACTTCAGTACTTGACTAGTATTTTATCAACTCTGGAGGGATGAAAGGCAAAGTTGACTCTGGTGGGACTTGAATTCAGAATGTAAAAAGATGGAACAGAGATAATGGCGTACTTTGTTATATTGTGGTATTGAACCTGGTAGCATATGATTGTGAACTGAAATTCTTAAGTACACTGGCTGGGGACACACATGAGAGAATGTGTGTATGTCTTGACAGTTGATGTGATGAGATTAATTACATCATCTGGGTAATTTATTTGAACAATCAGATCAATGTGTGTGTGAGAGAGTGAGAGGGTGAGAAAGAGAGAGAATATAAATGTCTTCTCAGTCTCAAGAGCTTTTTAGGGTCTCTTATATGTCTAGTTGAAAAACAACTGATCCTCCGACAAAAGTGTTGTTCTATCTCAGGTAATATTCAAAGAGGGATGGGTACCTATTCTACACAACCTGCCTAAATGAAATGCTACAAGAGAAACCTTTAGCATGGTTTTTTGACCTGGTAAGATATAGCAGTCAAATCCCTCTTGAGCATTCCTTATTCTTATAATAAAACAAAGATAAATTGCAGTCCTATGCCACAAAAGTATACATATGACTGGATTGCTTTTGATCAGTGGTCTCCTTGGTAGGAACACATCTGAAGCTAAACAACACCATTTTGTGGGTTTGCTGGATCCAAGTTGTTCAAATTATTTCAATTGTTTTGTTTGAGATGATGGAAGTTGGTATGTGTGATTGAGACATTTAGCACCAACTTCCAAAACCTTATAACTTGCTTGATCCTGATCCAATTCCATGTCACAGATTCATCTGTGACAATGGCAACTACAATAAGTTGCCAAGCAATCAGTTTGTTGAATGTCACTTTGCTTTTGAGCCCACTTAGTAGCACTGGAGTACAGAGTCAAAAATTAAGATTACAGACTTGACCCTGTTGCTCTGTAGCTACCAGTAGCCAAGTCGTTTGGCTCTTCTACCATCTACAGATATTAGTATAGCTGTTACACTACATTAGGAATGTATTAATGGCATTAACAATGAATACAATACATCTATTGTGTTTTTTAACACCTTCAGCTCTGTAATTGTGGATTTCTTTGATCATACGAAGGATCGATTGATCACTCTCTTACTGCATCTGTATGTGGGGGAGGGGGGGGTATCAAGACATACACCCATACACACAAATCTGGAACCTCCCAAATTGTTATTCATCCATAAATCATATTATTGTTTTTGTCCCATTTTTCAATAAACATCTGAAGATTGATGAGAAACTCAATTTAATGATTTGCAAAGTTCATTTTTTTCCTTTTTGTCACTTTGCAATAAATTATAAATCACACTTCTAATATCAAGTACTTTCTTCCTGTCACTTGTTTACAGTCACATCTATCCATCCATCTGCTGATTTATCTAGATATCTACTAGCTATGTATGTATTTATTCATTTCTCCATAGCTACCTACATCTCTATCTTCCCGGTTTTGTGAGTCGAGGAGCCGTAACGCTGCTGAAGAAAGATCCAAACAAGGGGGACGTCATAGATAACTTTAGGCCCATCACTCTGCTCAATGCAGACTTGAAAATTTTGGCCAAGGTGTTAGCCAAGCGGTTGGCGCTTGTCATCGAGAAACTGATCGGCAAGGCGCAAACGTGCGCGGTGCCGGGCAGGAGCATCCATGACAACCTCCATCTGATGCGCTACATCATAGAGAGGGTAGTTAAGGAACCTGGCATGGGTGGGGCCCTGATCAATTTAGATCAATCGAAAGCTTTCGATAGGGTAGACCATCAA
>NC_069003.1:19520696-19523893 GCF_001194135.2 Octopus bimaculoides
ATTGATAGAAATCTCTGACACCTTCTTTAGGGTTTATTAGCTAAAACATAGCAATTGGGAATTCTCTGATAATTTCAAAATTCTTCTGAAGAAAACAGAAACACACACACACACACACACACAAAACAGAAGTGATTGATATACAAAGAAAATTTTGCTCTTGTATTTGGTTTGACAGACTCTTGATGTGGACTTAGTTGTCGAAACATATTTTTGTCTATCTTGGGAAGGTGACTATGCTAATAACTTTCAGATATTGGAGTAAAAAAGACATTAAAATGTCATTAAACTGTAATCTGATTTGTACCATCCCATAACAAAAAAAAAACACAGCTAGAGGCCTGTATACACATACACACCTAGATCCTGATGCACACAGACTCACCCCACTCCTTAAGCAGAGTCCAGTCAAAAAGACAAGTGCCAAGTGCTTACCATAAAATAAAGATATAGAGAAATAAACGTTTTACCATCCACACCTTTCATAAAACCCTCACCATACACCCACACATACATTCTCTCTAATACACTTACACAATCCACAAACCTTGAGTGCACATGTGCATAAACATGCACTCACTCATACGCACACACTCTCTCTCTCCCTCTCTTCCTCTCCTTTCCCTTCTGACATACATTCTTACTCAGATCCATCCAGCTATATAAATATAGAACTTAAAAACTAAAAGATTGGAAGACTTGAAGCAGACCTTGAGTAGAGAAGGGAGGTCATTGAGGAGGTTGCGAATGGCTATAACAGGACTTAAATAAACCTAAATGATTGATTGATTAAAATGAATGGTTAACCAATTGTTTAGTTGATTGGTTAAATAGTCAACTAATTAATGAATGAATAATAAAGAAGTGAAACAGAACCAATGTATGTATTTATTATTGGCATAATGACCCTCCTAAGATACAAGACAATATACAAGTAAACGAAAGCAGAATTCTTTTTCTTCTTATTTATTTCTCTATTTATTTATTGATGCTAAACATTTGTTGTTATTAAGATCTAAGTTATCTTGAGTGAGAAGACTCTCATGATCAAAAGCATTCCAACTATGACCAACCCATCTACAAGGTAATACCTCAGTATGGTCAGAGTTGAAGAACTGAAACAAGTAAAAGATTAGAGATATAATTCACCTTAGACTACACTATACATTGTATCCTTTGTAAAGATATTAAATGTGATTTAAGAAATATTTCATTCCTATTTCTAACAAGTGAAACATCCATGTAGAGTCCTTCCTCATGGGCTTGCCAAAAACAGTAGCTGATGTATGGAAAACATTATTTCTTGGAGATGTATGCAAACTTGAAATCTATTTATTTATTTTGTCTGGAGCCTGGTGTAGCCATCCGGTTTCACCAGTCCTCAGTCAAATCGTCCAACCCATGCTAGCATGGAAAGCAGACGTTAAACGATGATGATGATGATGATGATGATGATGATTCTCAAACTGAAATTTGAAACAAAACTTAAAAGATTCCTATATTAAGACTATGAAAGAATATTTTGTTTTTCTATAAATTTTGCAAGATTAAGGTGGTGAGCTGGCAGAAACGTTAGCATGCCAGGCGAAATGCTTAGCAGTATTTCATCTGTCTTTACGTTCTGAGTTCAAATTCCGCCGAGGTTGACTTTGCTTTCATCCTTTTGGGGTTGATAAATTAAGTACCAGTTGCATACTAGGGCCAATCTAATTGACTGGCCCCCTCCCCCAAAATTTCAGGCCTTGTGCCTAGAGTAGAAAAGATTAGTTTTGCAAGATTCTTAATGCAAACACAAATGTTGAAATGAATTGCATAGTAACACGGGAGGCTCATTACCCAATAATAAACACAAATACACTAGTTCAAATTCACTTCTTTCTTATTAGTTAATTGGTTAGCTATTTATCCATCTGACTAATTGCTTGCTTGCTTAATCACTCACTTAATCACTCAGTTGTTTGTCAAAATCTTTTACTCGCCACTTATGACCTTATCAATGATATGCTTTCTCTACTCCCTCCAGAGAGAGAGAGAGTAGGGCTATGTCATCGATGAAGTCACAAATGGCAACAGGACTTTGACAAACCTGGCCAATTGACTGACTGAGTGATTAATCAAACAATTGATTAGTTAATTGGTCAATTGTTAACAAACTGACTAATAATATTGATAAAAGAAGTGAAATTGAACCAGTGTGTGTCTATCACTGGCATAATGACCCTCTCAAGATACAAGATACAACAAAATTATGAAAGATATCAATTCAAACATGAACATTTAAAAATCATTGTTCTTCATGTCATAGAACAGAAACTGGGTTAAAAAATATGTAGTAGAAACTGAGATGTTATAGTACTGATGCCTATCCTATTCAGAAAGGGTCACCAAGTAGCTTGTACTACTACTTTCTCAGCTAGGAAGAGGGAGTAGTAGTGCCGTGTGTGGGATAGGTTTTGTGCCAGATGTTGAAAGATTAGAGGTATAGAGGGACAGGAATAGGTGCCTTGCTGTAGAGTGGATACCTGAATACTCCAGTTGGAAAAAGAAGGAGAAATAAAGAGAGTGGATGTGTTAGAGAATGAAATGAGGAGAGCAATAGTGGGAGATATAGTAGTGAAGATGTATGGGGACATGCCCTTGAGGGGCGAAACAAAACTAAATTCAAAATATTGAATTGAATACATATAATTGAAAAAATTAATTCTTCTCTCTTCTAAGAATGAATCTTTGTTAAATTTCTAACATATACAAGGTGATATCAAAAAGCTCCCGAACTCGTTATGTTTAATAAAATATAACTTATTTACCTAAGTTTTAACATCATCTCCTTCAAAATAGTCACCTTGTGCAGCAATACACCAGTGCCAGCATTTGTGGAATCTGGCCTGGAAGTCATTTTCCAGGATTCACTCTGGATCTCAACAACAGTGTTAAAATGATGACTTTTGAGCCATCTTTCCATCTTGGGGAAGAGATGGAAGCCCACAGGTGCTAAATCTGGTGAATATGGTGGGTGTGGAAGAAATACCATGTTGATCTTGGTGAGAAACTGATGAGTGAGGAGAGCTTGGTGTGACAAGGTGCATTGATGCCATGAAGAATCCAATTTCTTGCGCTCCACAGATCTGGTTACTTTTGCCAAGGGTCCACCCTCAAATGCTTCAAAATGTTGTAGTAGAACTTTCAATTGATGATCT
>NC_069003.1:19523984-19548589 GCF_001194135.2 Octopus bimaculoides
GGGGGTGGGGTGGGGACAAATTCTCAATGCACAATACCACAGATGTTGGAAAAAAATAATGAGCATGCTCTTGACTGAGCTGCAACTCTGTTGTGCCTTCTTCAGTCGTGAAGATGAAGGGCTCTTCCATTGTGACAACTGCTGCTTCATCTCAGGGTCATACCCGTAGACCCAACTCTCATCACTGGTGATAATTCTAGACACAAAAGATGGGTTATCAGTGGCATGCTGACAATGATATTAACAGACTTCGACATGATGTTCTTCCTGTTCAGTGATCAGCAGGCAGGGGACAAACTTGGCAGAGACACACTGCATGTTCAATTCATTAGGATTGCCTGCATGGACCCATACAACAGACCAACAACAACAGCAACGTTGTTGATTGTCCTCTGACGATCCTCATGCACAAGCTGGTGAATTTTCTCCACATTACTGGAGGTGACACTCATGGCAGATCTTCCAGGGACATTCTTCCTTTTTTTGAAGTGTCTGTGCCGCTCAGAACATTGCATATGGCCCATTGCCTCATTGTTGTTAGCTTGCTGAAGTATGCTCAATGTTGCTGTCATAGACTTCCCAAGTTTAATGCAAAATTTCAGATTGTTTTTTTTTGTTCTAACTTCCTGTCCATGACAAAATCACAGACTACATGCCTAAACATGATCACAAAAACACAAATTTCACCACTTGCAAAGTAAACACAGAAACGTCACTCAGCACACTGCCTCATGAAGGTCACTGCTATCCCTCACTGTGCATGCAACTGTGCTGCCATCTGTTGGCACACTACAGAACCAGTCCAAGAATTTTTTGATACCACCTTGTGTATAGATATTTGTGTGTGTGTGTGTAGAGAGAGAGAGAGAGAAAGAGAGATGTGTATGTATGCAAGTATGTGTGTGTGTGTGTGTGTGTGTGCATGTAACCAAACTAAAGAGTGGTTTTGTCACAATAGTGAATACTAAGTGAGGTGATGAGGCTGTTAACATAAAGGTCAACTCCCAGTTGACCTTTATACCAACAGTCTTGATCTAATTTCTTTATTATATGAGATTGTCCACCTTTTTTTTTTCACAACCTCAAGCTATGTCATATTTTCTTTCAGAAAAAAATCTAGTGCAGTGTTTCTTTTAAAATATATTAAAAGGAAAAGGGCAAGATGTGTAATGCTACCTGTGATTCACCCCAGAATGAGTCAATTGATTTCATGAATAGCTTGCTAATTACTTTTATTTTATTTATTTATCTTTATTTATTCATTTTCTTCTTTTATCTAAGACAGTTTTTTTCCCTGAAGTTTTAATAAATTTATTTGGCATTTTTCAGTCAAGAAAGAAAAAGAGAAATTCTTAAAATTCAAGCTAGTTCGAAAATCATTAACAAAACTTACATGTTTTGCTTCTAGTGAAGGTTATGCAGGTTACTATGGAAACTGATATCATACACTAAACCTCGATGGCACTCTATTTCTATATATATATATATATATATATATATACACACACATACATGGTTCAAATGTACAGAAAACACTTTGGTAACTAATATCTTACACTAAACATAGATGGTATCATATACATATATATATATTTATATAAAAACAAAAATATTATTATTTCTAAATCTCTCAAAGAGAGTAACAGTTCTTTAAAGTAATGGCTATTTGTGCAATGTGGGAGTGTTGAACTGTCTATTTGAAAATATAAGGACACAGATATTGTGTCATATAGTCAGCTAGAAATGACGTTTCTTGGGGCTAAAACAACAGTAACATCGTCCCTTTCAGGACAGCCACATTATGTTGGCAGATAGTTTCTACTATATACATAAAAATATATATATATACACACACACACACACACATATACATATATTACCGGTGCCATGCACAGAAATAACAACACTGACAGCAGCCACAACACCACTGGCATCAGGAGCAGCAACACTGGTATCACTGGATCCATGCCCTATAATAACAGCAGCAACATCAGGCCTGGGGCCAACAAAAGAAACATCGAAGGCGATAACACTACCAGCACTCAAGTTCAGAGATACATCAGTTCGGCCAGAACTGCCTTTAAATGATGCCTGTACAACCACAGGTCCTCTTTTAGGATTCCAGAAAGACATTAGGTCACATCCCTGGCCAGCCATGTGTGGTGCCTAAAGGATGAAGGAATTCCATACGAGATTAAATGGAGGCTCATAGAGCAACTGAGATCCTATATAAACAGGAGAGGATGATACAAGCTTTGCGTACCAGATTAGGCAAGAGTCCTTAAAGACTCACTTGACTAGGAGACCCTTTTAAACTCCAGAAACGAGATTTATAGCCCTTGTCTGCATTTTAAATGCAACTTGCTGCAGGTGTGGGATTCTCCATTCATTGATTTGGATTATATAAAAAATATTTGCAGACTGGAACCAACCTATGTGTGGAGATTCCCCATTTGATTAGGATCATAAAATTTGTTGACTGAACCATTCTAAGGGTGACAACCTATCTTGTTTAAGACTTAGACAATATATATTATTCTTTTGTTTACAAATTAACTAACCATAATGTTTTTCTGTCTTCAGTTTGAGAAGAGGCTATATGTCCATGGCCATTGGAGTCTGACAAGTCATCTATAAGGCTAAGTTCTTTATGGATGTGAAACCACAGATCACTCAATGACCAGCCATATAATTAACTTCCTGTAAATATATATATATATATATATATATATATATATATATATATATATATATATATATATATATATATATACATATGTACATACAGTCAGTGTATCCGTAAAGTTACTATGCAGTTAGGCTGAAAACAACTCTACGATACGGTTGCTGAGGCATATGCAAGAAGCCCAAAGACACCAATTTGCCGTGGTAGTTCAGAAATTGGTATCAAACAAACATCACGACATAAAATACTTACAAAACCCAATATGAAACCTTACATTCCGTGCCTAATTCATGGACTTCTGGGTATGGGAGAAGAAGCATGTAGTACACAGAACTAAGATTTGTCTAAGTGTGATTAATGTAGTCGTACTACAGCAGAATAATATTAGAGATAAATCTTTAATTTCAATAATTTTAACCCTTTAACATTTAGACCTGCAGCATCTGGTTAAAACATTCTACCTGCTTTATCTTCCAACTGGTCAAATCTGGCCTTTCACCTCTAGCCTACAGTATCATTTTTAAAATAAACAATCACATTATTGAAATCTCAAAGATATGAAATAAAGCATGATTTATTTAAAATGATGTGAATACATAAGTATTTTATTTGACAGACTAATCTGAATGCTAAAGGGTTAATATGATAGTCATTATGGCAAAGTAAGGGGAAATGAATCAGTATTTCCTCATGGATAATTGTAGTTATTTCTGTAAAAAACAGTAGATAACTCATACTAGGAGTGATAAGTGTATAACAATGACTATAATTTTCAACAATGTTCCCTTCTATGACAGCACATCTTTCATTTTCAAGGTAGCATAGAATCATTTGAGGAAAATATAGTTGTTATTTCTAGCAGGTCCTATGGCAAAGTACAAATTTCCTTGTTAGCTTATTTGTAACTGTTGCTGTTGTTGTCACTGTTTAACCCCAGGTCTGTTCTGATTGAGTAGGCCTACAATCAAGTATTCCAAACATGACAATCCTGTCTACCCTCCACCAGACATCAGACAGAATGCATCAAAGGTGACGAGCTGGCAGAAACATTAGCACGCCGGACGAAATGCTTAGCGGTATTTTGTCTGCCGCTACGTTCTGAGTTCAAATTCCACCTTTCATCCTTTCGGGGTTGATAAATTAAGTACCAGTTACGCACTGGGGTCGATGTAATCGACTTAATCACTTTGTCTATCCTTGTTTGTCCCCTCTATGTTTAGCCCCTTGTGAGCAATAAAGAAGTAAGAATGCATCTATGGCAAGAAGCAGATTTAGCTGCTATTTCTTGCTGATTGAGCAACCACATAGAAGGCTCCCCTTCTGTGTCCTGTTGATTCTCATCATTATCTCAGTGGTTCATCATCATTACTAGGTTGACTGACTGTGGCTTACCATAAAACTTAAGCAGGATCTAATTGTTTATTAATGAAATTGAATTTTCACTCTGAGATGCAAAAAGAAAAACAAAATAAAACAAAAAAAAGATAAAAAAATAAAAATTACAATTCAGTAATTAGTCCAATCAATCATTTCACTCAAGACTTTCTCAATCAAATAGTCACACTACATCAAGAAACATACAGAAATCTTCAGTCGATAAATAATTAAAAATATAAATTTAAAAATTTAGGTCAATGATTTGAAAAAGGTATTTGGGAAACAAATCGAATTTATCTATTGAAAAAGTAAAATAAATAAATCTGTTGAAACTGGAATATTTTAAAAATTAGGTTTTCAAACATTATTGATGATTGATTATATAAAATATTGGATTTTCAGACAGTAGTTATGGCTCAGGATTTCAAACTATGGCTACTACCATTCATTATATATATATATATATATCTCTTATAGGAGTAGGCATGGTTGTGTTGTTAAGATGCACACTTTGCAACCCTGAGGTTTGGGGATCAATCCCACTGTGCGGCATTTTGGACAAGTGTATTCTACTACCACATTGGACCAACCAATGTCTTGTGAGTCAATTTGGTAAATGGAAACTGTGCAGAAGCCCATTTGTACATAGATGCATATATATCATCATCATCATTTAATGTCTGCTTTCCATGCCAGCATAAGGCTGGATGTTTCAACAGGAGGTGGAGAGTCGGAGAGCTACATCAGACCCAAATTGTCTGTTTTGGCATGGTTTCTACAGCTGGATACCCTTCTTAATGCCAACCACTTTACAGAGTTTTTTTATATAATGCGTGTGTGTCTTTGGGTGTGCCCTCACCATCATCACTTGACAACTGGTGTTGGTTTGTTTAAATCAGCAAAAAAGACCAACAGAATTAGTACCAAATTAAAAACAATAAATACTGGCGTTGATTTGTTTCACTAAACCCTTTCAATGACAGAAACAAGAAATAGATAAAAGATCTAAAAAAAAAAAAGAAAGAAAAATGTCAAATGAATTAACTAAGTCTCTTTAGCGCAGTTTCTTTTCCAATATATATATGTTGTGAGTGGATTTCGAAGACAGAAACTGAAAGAAGCCTGTCATATATATGTATATATTAATGTGTGTCTGTGTTTGACCCCCAACCATTGCTTGACAACCAATGTTGGTGTGTTTATATGCTCATAACGTTGGTGGTTCAGCAGAAGAAACTGATAGAATAAGTACCATGCTTACAAAGATTAAGTCCAGGGGTCGATTTCTTCGACTAAAAGGTGGTGCGCCAGCATGGCTCCAGTCAAATGACTGAAACAAGTAATATAATAAAAAATAATAATAAAATAATATATATTCTACAGAAAATAAAGGAATTCCGATATGCAGAATGGCTGTGAAGATGGCTTAGAAAATCAGGCAAATACCCTTAGAAGGAAAAAGTGGTCAGCAAGCCCCTACAGAGAATCAAATCCTGTGCAGCTTAAATTCTGGCTAAATGAACAGGACCATTAAGCTAAGAGAACCCTCGATTTTCTTAGCTGTCTTCATAGCCATCCTGCATTTGAGAATTTTTTAATTTTCTGCAAAATATCGACTCACTTCTTGCTTCTATGTTTGTTTACAATGTGTGTACGGGTATATATATATATATATAAATATACAGATGCACCTAACACTAGTGCTCCCTGGATCTGCACTAACCACCAGCCCCAGGCATTTCTTTCACTTAAGCTTCTCTCTTCCCATGTTTCTCCTGCAGGTATTGACCTACAGCAGTTTAAAAATATACACAAAATACATACAATGCACATGTGAAGATGAGAGCATTTATGTGGTAACTTAACTTTCAAGTAATACCAGCCTCAACACATAGACATGTACCATGCCATTACCATTTTTTTTCTAGGTACCTATATAGTTATGAGTAGTCAGATTTCCCATTCTTTGAGAGAGAGAGAGAGAGAGAGAGGGAGAGAGAGTGAGATAGAGAGAGAGAGAGAGAGGGAGAGAGAGGGAGAGAGAGAGAGAGAGAGAGTACTGCACTAGCATTTGGCTGGTTCTCATTTTCAGCTGAGTTCACAGGAGCAATAATGTGAAATGAAGCACCTTGTTCAAGGATACCATGCAATGCCAGGTCCAAGAATTGAACCTATGACATTATGGTTGTGAACCTCACACCTTAACCACCAGACCTGTTTACTGTTTCTTGATCTCTCACCAAATATTTGGTGGCCTTACCAGCTGATGTCAGAAGGACCAGCACAATAAAATACTTAGCTGTGTGTGGGACAGGAAGACATAGAGGCCTATACATTTAGGTATGGCACAAGAAGAGGAATAAGATCTCTCAACACAGAAACTTACAGTAGCAACAGATTGAAGACTCTTAATGGATATCTGATCTGTTAGAGCAGTGAAACTGGCATGTTTCTGTCTTAAGAACAACAAGTACACATAGGATAGTGTAATCTTAGATACCATCTGAAACGATACACATTTAAGTGCCGCTGATCATAAGCTATGTCAATCAGGGTAGACCAGGCGGTAAACAATCAATCAGCAATAACAAATACTTCTCTAAACCAAACTTATTCTCTTTACTGAACAAACCAAGAATCCTCTAACAAACAAACATTCCAGCAATCGATTTGGCTCGGGAATTGAATATAAAGTTCTGCTGAATCAAGAAAAATTGACTATATATACACACACACTCATATACACCTAAGTATATATAGCTATATATATATATATCCATCCATCCATACATACATACATACATACATACATACATACAGACAGACAGAAACAACAAACTGCGAAAAGTGGGCCTTAAAACGATAACGAGGATATAATTTCAATAACTTTGGTTTTGGCCATTATTAGCCCAGACCATGCCTAACTTAATACATACAAAGATATTATATATATATATATATATATATATATATATATATATACACACACATCTATATACAAAGACTAACTTCTATATTTATAACATACACATACAATCAATATACATATACACACACATGTCTATATATTATATTACATACACACATCTATATAGATATATGTATGGAATTGAGTAATGTATGTAATTCGTTGTGTGTGTATGTATATAATTTCTGAAATATTCTTAGTCAAAATACATTTTGAGGATGGGTGAATGAGTGGATGAGTGTGTGGGCGAAGATCCTTCTCCCCACCTACTTCCTTACTTTTCCATTTTATTTCTTTTTTTTTTTTTTTTTTTTTTTTTTTTTTTTTTTTTTTGGTTTTTCTAAATCTTTCAAAAAATTTGCATTAAAAAATACAGAATAAGTTAAAAATGAAAGACAAAAAGAAAATAAAAAAATTCATACATTTCTTAAAAATTTGCAAACATAAATCAATAAATTATTTGCTGGCTGGTGACTAGAAATGCTGTAGGCTGTGAGAAACAACTACATTATGACTATTGACTAAACAAGCAGAAGAGATCACACAGAATATTATAGATATTCCAAGAGGAAACTTTCCTCTGATGAGGCTCAGAGTAAATATGGCTTTTGTGGTATTTTTTGCTTTGTTTGTACAGTCTTTTGTTACACTATTTTTGCTTTGTTTTCTTGCTTTTTTTTTTTCTCATTTCTTTCTCTCTTTTTTTAAAATTCTTTCTCCCTTTCTATCTCTCTGTCTCTCTTCTGAAATGGTTTTTACATGGATAAAAAAAAATGGGTGACTTGTATCCTACTAGGCTCACTGAAAATAACCTAAGTAGATATCAGCCATCACAGTTAATCATTTCATAAGTACTACCTTCAACTATATTTGTAAGTACTATCCTCATTTATGCATACACACACACACACACACACACACAAAAGAAAAAAAGACCCCTTCCTTTAACAACCCCCATAATACTTAAGCTTATGAAAGAAATAAAAAGAAAAAAGAGGAGAAAAAAGATTCTATTCGGAAGATCAATACATGCACAAGTTTTAGGAAATGCACACAAAGTCATCATCATCATCGTTTAACGTCCGCTTTCCATGCTAGCATGGGTTGGACGATTTGACTGGTGAACCAGATGGCTGCACCGGGCTCCAATCTGATCTGGCAGAGTTTCTACAGCTGGATGCCTTTCCTAACACCAACCACTCTGAGAGTGTAGTGGATGCTTTTACGTGCTACCGGCACGAGTGCTAGTCATGTGGTACTGATAATGGCCATGCTCAAAGTGGTGTTTTTTACGTGCCACCTGCACAGGAGCCAGCCCAGCAGCACTGGCAATGACCTCGTACGAATGATTTTCTAACGTGTCACCGGCACAAGTGCCAGTAAGGCGACACTGGTAATGATCACACTCAAATGGTGCTATTTACGGGCTACTAGCACAGAAGCCAGACAGCTGCTCTGGCAATGATCATGGTCGGACAGTGCTGTTAGTGCTCCACAGAGTTTAGTGTCCAATGAAGTAAAGATACGAATAAGTGAGCTGGCTACACTTCTGGCAGAGGCCACAGATTATGCTCTCACTTGGCTTGCCGGGTCTTCTCATGTACTGCATATTTCCAAAGTATTTTATTCAGGTGTTGTGTATATAGGATAGCCAAAAGAATAGAAAATTTAAAACGAGGGCATTGTTATTGTTGCTTAGCTAAACCTGAGCCTGATTGAGTAAGCATATATTCAAAAGTGTTCCAGTCATGATCATCCTGTTTTTTCATATATCAGAAATTATGTTGTCTAATGTATACTTAAGTAGGGTGTAAATTGCGGGAGATTTAGCCACTATTTCTAACAACCAAAGTAACTACATAGAGGCTCTCCTCATTGGAACCATTTTGTATCATGGTCTTTGGTCTGCTAAGGATACTGCCCTCTTATCTCTTTTATATGTTTTAGCGCTTGAGTTATTGCAGTTATTAGGTATTCCACTTGAGTTGGGACAGGAGACAGCCATGCCTGCATATGTGAATGTTGTTGCTGTCATGGTATCAGATTCATCAGAAATTAAATGAACAGCAATATCCTAGAAAAGTAGCAATTTAGAGCAAATTGGTGGGATTGCAATCCAACACCAGAAGAAGCAAGACCAATAAGGATCTCTTGTCACTGGATCTTTTTTTAGTGAAGCTGTAGCTTAGCTCTGGCATGGATCAAGGCCATTTGGTATCTGAAATGTTGCCAGGTACTCATGGAATTCTACCAGTTGGTTGGTAGAATATCCATCAAACCTTGCACTCTATAATGAGTTGAGGGTGTGAATGATGATTGCCTAGGAACTATTCATGACAACAGAAGACTTCAAGGTCAGCATTTTTGAGCTAATGACTTCACGGTCAGCATTTTTGAGCTAAATTCTTCACCTGGTGGTAGTGGTGGTGGTACAAGTGGGGTGGTAGTGGTGGTGGTACAAGTGGGGTGGTGGCTTAGCTTGTTTTGGATTAACTTTACAGGTAAAGCCATGTTGGAGATATCAGCAATATAACCTGTTCAAATGTGCCCAGGTTCACAAAATAATTTAGTTTCCACAAATTCAGTGTCTGTGCATTGCTGATTAGTGGGTTTAGGTTGAGTAGTTTTTTATCACATGAAAATAAATCCAACGATTAGCCAAGTCTATTGTGAAGATGAACCCAACATTTTCTGTTGACAATGACAAAAAGGTAGTCTTTCTCTTTTTGATAGCTTAGCTAAGGAAGTTAGGTGGTGGATACAGTTGGAAGATTTGATGACAAAACTTTTATCTCTCAGGCCAATCCCTCATCAACTTCTTTAAGAACCACTCAGAGAGAGAGAGATAGAGGGAAGTGTTGCACAACAATGAGTTTTTTGAAAAGTAAGTTAGAGCAGTAAAACTGGCATGTCTAAATGCCCCTACTCTAACTATGTAGCCATAGGTGGGTAAGGACGAGAGGAAAGCATATGTTTTTGGTGTACCAGTGTAATCTAGGGTTGTATTTGAGGGGGATGCTATATGTTACCAATATGGTTGTCTCCACTCTCCACCATTATTTTGGAGAGCCTTTGTTGTTACTTTTCATATTATTATTTCTATTTATTGTTATCCATTTATTTATGTAGCTCTACTGTTCTTGTTGGTTTCACCCTCTTTTGACTCAACTATAAATCCTTACCACCAACATCAGTGTTTGTTATTTTATATACCTGTTTTCCCCCTTCCCTTTAAAGTTGTGGTCTTATGCCAAAATATGGAACCATTATTATTATTATTATTATTATTATTATTATTATTATCATTACTGGCAGAATAGGTAGGTTGTTTAGTCACACACCCACACATATGTACATACATATGCACACACACACACACACATGGTGGAACTTAGAAATTAAAACAACCACCAAGTTAAAACACAACTGGCCAGATATTGTGCGGGGCCACAAGGAAGATATATGTTCTATTGTGGAAATCAGCTGCCCCTTGGACACCAATGTGGTTAGAAAAATACAAGAGCAAGAAGACGTCTATGGACCATTGATAAGGAATTTGTAAATCTAGTACCCAAGATACATTTTCAGCTTCATACTTATTATTATTATTGGAGTAACAGGGTACACACCAACCCATCTAGAGCAAAGTATAACTGAACTTGGGTTCTTGTGGGGAAAACATAAAACCACTACACATGATCACAATACTTGGGACAATAAAAACCAGCAAAACTTTAAGATTTAAAGGATGATGAACTAAACAAGTTGTTTTCCTTCACAATCTTCCTACCAAATAGGTGGCCAGTCAAAATTTACTCAAAATTAAAAAGAGAAAAAGAAGAACATACATACATGTATGTATCTTTATGTTCCAAATAAAATTTTTGCTGAAGTCAACTTTACTTTCCATTGTTCCAAGGTTGATAAAATAAAGAACCAGATATATACTGAAATCTACTTCACAGTATCCTGTTCTAAAATCTTACAGCCTTGATCCTTGTTTATAATCATTGTAAGCAGCTTTGTCTTGCTGCCACATATTGAATTATTGGATTAGATTTTGTCATATTCCTGGCAATGTTTTAATCCCTTTCAACCTTACTTTGTCTCACATAATTGCGCATGTGTGCATGTGTATGTATGAACCCTTACCAAAATGTTTCATGCAACAATTTTCTTTTTATTCCTTTCAATAAACAGATGAGTACAGTCAAGAAGGTTAGCTACATAGATTCGCACTAGTTTCCTTAATGACTACCAGATAACTGTATGCAGTACCCTGTCAAATGTCTTCTGTAGGTCAGTGAAGATTAGGAATAACGGTTTGCTCTTAGCTAAATATTTCTTCTATAGTCACAAGGAAGATTATATCCATGGTACCTCTTTCAGATACAAAACCAAACAGCATTTCATCTACATCTACCCTTTCATGGATCAATTGTGCTGTGGATCTCTCTCTCTGTAATCTTCATAACTTGATCCAGTAATTTGATTTCTCTGTAACTACTTCTTTCTAATGGATCTCCTACGCTTTTTAGCATGATATTGCAAAGCCAGTCATTGGGTATGACTCTTTATATAACTTGATTAACAATCCAGGTAGTAATCCTGTAACCTTCCACACCAAATATTTTGAGCATTGCAGCACCTATTCTTGACCGGCCTGCACTTTTCCTTTACTCACGACCTTGATCACCTTAGCTACTATGCTGCTGTCAAATTGAACTGCTAGTCCCTCTGTAGAGTCAGCAGAAAGTAGCCCTTCTTTATACCATGTATTCTCTACACTCAGCAGCCACTCATAATAACACTTCCATGCCATTTTCTTGTCTTTCATATTGATGGTGAGTATGCCTTCATCATTCTGCATATACTTCTCACCAATGACATCGCAGTTCACCTATATTTTCCTAGATTCATGGTTATGAATTAAAATTCTGATTCCCCTGACTTTTGGCTTTGAATTTTTTTCTTTTTGTAAATGACCTGACAATGTTCTGTGGAATCTGTCACTATCATAAATACTGGTAGTTCCAGTTCTCTGGAGCTACAAGATCCTCGTGTTGCAAGACATGTGAAAAGTTTTCTCTGCCTCACCTCTGGTCAAACATACCTGTTGCCAAGCAGCTTTCCAAGCCTTCTGGTAACACTACCACACACACTAGATGTTTTATGGCATGTAATTTAACAGTTAACCATTTATTGGCTTATTTTCTTTTTTTTCTTTCTTTTTGTTTTGCATCATATTATCTGTTACTGTGACTTCAAGGCTGAGTTCATGGTTTAAGTTATATAAAGAACAAAATACTTCATTCCAGCTATAAAATGTCTGCTCAGAAAATTCAGGTAAATTTATAAATCCCCTTTTATCTACCCTGGCAATGCTTCACCCCCATCAGCTCCAATAATACCTTCACCTATACCCTCACTTTCCTGTTGACCTATGCATGCATGCATAAAGAAACAACTAGAAAATAGTGAATAATAAACATATGCACATTCATATAAATATGTGTGTGTATGTGTGTGTATATATATATATATATATATATATATATATATATATATATATATATATATATATATAAAAGGCAAAATATGAATAAATTACTCTGTGAAATACAATAACAACATCAAAAGAGAGAAATACTAAAGGTAGTTTCATAACAGCTTGAAAGAAATGAAAATATTAATTCACATACATACTTCCCATATGTGTACGTGTATATCTATGTTCTAAGATGCTTACAGTATGTGTGTGTATGTTTGTGCATGTGTGCATGCATAAAAGAGACACAAATAGATAATGAGGGACAATATATGTATATGCATGTGTTTTTCAATACATGTGTATATAAAAAGAGATAATGATAAATGGTGAAAGAGATATCAGGCTCTAGGATAAGTACATTTTATTTGTAAACATCTGTTTCACATAGCACAGATATATAGACATTCAAACACACACACACATGCAAATGTCATTTTTCAAGAAGCTCAAAAGACTTATCTTCAAACTTCTCAAACAAACTTCAGACAAGCTAAACATACACATACAACACAACACACACATTGTCTTTGTATGGGTACAAGCATGGATGTGTGGTAAAAAAAAAGTTTGCTTTGCATCCATAGGATCAAACTCACTTTAACATCATTTTAAACAATTGTCTTCTACCATGTGTGTGTGTGTGTATGTGTGTGCGCACATGTGCGCATGCGATACAAGATGAGAACTAATACATTCAAACTGAAAATGTTCCACTGGTATTCATGCTAAGATGAATTATCTCCATCTGGAACCCCCTCCTTTCCCATGTTCTTCCTGCAACATTAGATAGTTGTTTTAGATAGTCCTGGGTCGAGTCCCTTTCACCAGCAAAACCAATGGCACATATTTTAATTCTCAACACAATCATACATTCAACCCAGATAATTACAACACATGGTATCTATTTAATCTGTCAAGATTCCATGAAGAGTATTTACTATGACTTTTGGCTACTCTGTAGATGTCAACCCCAAATGCTAGTCAGAAATCTTTAAATACAACAAAGTATTAATTTCATTTCACTTTCATTCCAATTACCTCCATGCCACCTGCCTGTTTGTTGGTCTGTCCATCTGTCCATCCACCCATGCATGGTGGAAGTAAATTTGTGATTGAGTAAGCATATTCATTCACCAAGTCCATGCAAACATGCCAAGAGTTCAAGAAGTTCCTGTGTGTGAATTTATTTTAAGTGGATAAACTGTTGCACAGCACTAAACTCACTTTTCAATGCAATCAGCTGGAGAAAAAAAACACAAAACAGTGGCAAAACAGAAGTCAAGATGACCAGAAACCAACTGCACTTGAGGGTCTTTTTGTTGTTTTTCTTTTACATGAATTTACCTTCTCTTAGAAGGAAGTTCTAACAAGAACTAGGGGTCCATCACTCCCAGTGGATCACATGCTAGGTAATTCATAGTTAGGATCCTAACAGGCACTACTACTCTGGGTCAGAGTAGACCTAGGAACAATAGTGGCTAAGAGAAAGGTTCCACTACCAGATGCCCTTTAAAGTCATAACCAGGACATATGTACATACATACAAGAAAATGAGATGATAAAGGAATAAACGATTATCCTATGAACTTCATTAGCTTACAGCTGTTTCAGCTATAAGATCTAGTGCACTCATAGTTGAGTGCCTGAGTAACACCTTACCTTATAAGGTGTTACTCCTAGTATCACACACACATTATACATATATATATGCATAAAATTCCCCTTGTCACTTGAGAAACCATGTATCTACAGCAAGACACCTCTTTCTGTTCCTCTATCATACTTAAGCCACTTAACACTTTGCATAAAGCCACCTCCCCAATATTACCTCACTCAGTTGAAGAGCCTTGTCTCATGAGTTACTTGGTTACCTCACTAGTGCCAATGCCATGAAAAAAAAAAAACCCAACTAGTACACTGTAAAGTGATTGGCATTGGGAAGAACATCCAGACATAGAAACCATTCCAGGGCAGACACTGGAGCTTGGCACAGTCCTCTAGTCCCTCAGTACCTGTCAAACTGTTCGACCTATATCAGCAAGGAAAACAAACATTGAATGATGATGGCAATGATACGTACACACATATATGTACAAATGCCCAATTATGCATACACACAAATGCTGAAAAACACACAACACCATACATATACACACCTAAGAAGATCTTGAGTGAACCAAAATATATTCTCCTAGATTCATGGTTATGAATTAAAATTCTGATTTCCCTGACTTTTGGCTTTGAATTTTTTTCTTTTTGTAAATGGCCTGACAATGTTCTGTGGAATCTGTCACTATCATAAATATCGGTAATTCCAGTTCTCTGGAGCTACAAGATCTAATGTGAATATAAACAGATTGGATATTCATTTCCCTGTGATTTGGTCAACAAATATAGACACCTCTGAAGATGAAACCTCAATGAGGGTTGGAAAGTGATTATGGTCGTTTAGTTTTTTTATCTATAGAGAAATAGATAAATTCAATGTTTGTATGTCTGCTATGTAGGTTTATATGTGTGTGGGTGTGTGCATCTGTGTGTGTGTGTGTGTATGTATGTATATATATATATATGGGAACCCGTAGAAGAGGTATGCCCAGGAAGACCTGGGCTGAGGTGGTGAGGCAAGACCTTCGAACATTGGGCCTCACCGAGGCGATGACTACTGACCGAGACCTTTGGAAATGTGCTGTGCGTGAGAAGACCCGGCAAGCCAAGTGAGATCGTTGCCAGTGCCCCTGGACTGGCTCTTGTGCAGGTGGCACATAAAAGAGACCATTTCGAGCGTGGCCGTTTTCGTGCGGGTGACACGTAAAAGCACCCACTACACCCTCTGAGTGGTTGGCGTTAGGAAGGGCATCCAGCTGTAGAAACTCTGCCAAATTAGATTGGAGCCTGGTGTAGCCATCCGGTTGCACCAGTCCTCAGTCAAATCGTCCAACCCATGCTAGCATGGAAAGCGGACGTTAAACGATGATGATGATGATGATGATATATATATATATATATATATATATATATATATATGTACACACAAACACACACCTGTACAAACATACATAGTAGATTTATCAGTCTTGGTTCCCAGTGTTTGATTAATTTGTCAAATGTCTAAGTCAATTTCTTAATTTCATCATCATCAACATCCTTATTATTATCATTATTAATATTCTTATTTCTGTGTTTAGCACTAACTAGAGACTTAATGAAAGAGAATGGCTGACCACCAATTCAGAATCTTAATTGGCATTGGTGCTAGAACTCTACAAAAGAAAAATCTGTATTTCCAAGCAGCCAACCAACCTGATAGCATCATTCGGTTTATATCATCACTCATCTTCCTCCCACATCATTCTTTCTATTCTTATCCCTCTACCCCACTCCTTTACCGTTCTTCCTTGTTAGGCGGAATTTTCACAAAGTGATCAAAATTAACTCCAACTTAGATTCTCCCCTTCCAACACTGTGCTTCTTCACTAGACCAACCAACCAACTCCCCCAACAACCTTGCTCTGCCCCACCTACTAACCTGCTGTTCGCTCTATTTTACGACTTCATTCATTACTAAGCTAATCAACTGATCTCTAAAATGGCTTAATAATAATTGCTCATTCTCATTGTTGTTAGTCACTGCTGGAAAGTAAACCAATCAGTAGAATCTATTCTATTTAGCAATTCTTATTTTTAAATCCAATTTCATTTCATTTGCCTTGTACTATTATTGTTGCTATTATTTTGTTTTTTTTTTCTTCCACATCCCTAACCAATAACAAAAAAAAAAAAGAAAAGAACCAAAAAAAAAAGAAAAGAAGAATGGATAAAAAAAGACGCATCTACCTTCTATGATTCCGGAAGATTTAAGAACTATTGAATTACCTTTATCTTCATTTATTTCTTTATTTAGTTAGTTACACTCCACCCCTGCTGTTCCATATCTATTGCCCTATATCCGACTGCTAGCAATACCTGTGGTTTATAGTCAATATGTCAAAAAGTTGTGATAGCAGAGAAGTAGCAACATGTAGAGCATTTCAGTTAATGTTTAGCAGTATCTACTTCCATCCATCTAGATTCTGAGTTCAAATGACACTAGAGTAAACAGATAAAAATACTTTGTGATATTTTCCTTGGTTACATCCCTGTATGTTCTCAGCTTTTTCCCCCTGTTGATCTCTCTCAGCTCTGAGATGGACAAAACAAGCACCAGTTGGTGAAATAATTGTTAGCCAAGTACAAAGGACTTTTAGGATCGTCACTTGACTGACTAGAAATGACAGCCACTAAATTTCCCACAAATTTAACTCTTGTCACAGGCAGAAACTCACTAACTAAACATCTGCTTGGTCAGAGCTAACTTGGGGCAAAACAATAATACTGGGTGGCCCAAAAGTAGGTTTACAGTTTTCACAGAGGCACTTTAAATTTCTTTTAAAACATTTCATTACATTTAAATTTCTATCTTACAAACTGAAAAGGGAGCTTGACAAAATTAACTAAATTAGCATTTCATATTTTTTTTTGTAATTAAGATCTAAACTGTTAATATATGAATGTGAAAGAGATAGTTGAATAACTATAAACCTACTTTTGGGCCAGCCTGTATGACTACAGGGGGTCAACATAATAGACTATACAAGGCATGGGTGACCTTTTTTGAGAAGTGGACAGCAGGAGAAACAGATCATCATCAGCAGGTGGGCTGCATTACTAAAATTCTTGTTGGTGTGTCATAGGCAAACAACAACCCATAGGTTGTTGTTTGCCTATGATCAGAGTATCCCCAAGAGAGACAATGCACTGGAAGAAATGCAGTTCCATGACTGAAACTACTTTAACCCTTTAGCATTCACATTATTCTGTCAAAAGTAATGCTTATTTATTCACATTGCTGTGAATTTAACCATGTATGATCTTGTAGCTTTGAGATTTTGATGATGTGATTACAGAATAAGTATGAGAGGCCGGATCTGGCAAATTAGAACATAAAACAGGTAGAATATTTTGACCAGTTTAAAAAATAATAGCAGAGTGGGAACTTTACAGCCCAACTATTTCTTCACTATTTTTGGATCCTTACAATTTAATTGTCTCTACCTACTACTTTTCCACTCTTTTACTTGTTTCAGCCATTGGACTGAGGCCATGCTGGGGCACCACCTTAGAAGGTTAAGTGGATAAAACTTACTCTAGTATTTAAGTCTGGTACTTATTCTGTCAATCCTTTTTGCTGTACTGACACAAACAAACCAACACCGGTTGTCAAGTGGTGAAAAGTAAATGTAAAGACATGAATGCATGCAAGCACACATGGGTACTCTCTCTCTCTCTCTCTCACACACACACACACACACACAAGACAGGCTTTCATACAGTTTCTATCAACCAAATTCACTCACATGGCATTGGTCAGCCTGGCAAGGGTGAGATGACACTTGCCTAACATGCCACAGCAATGGGACTGAACCTGAAACCATGTGGTGGTTGTACCCCATGACAACATGTAGAGTGACATCATAGACTAGAGAGGAGTCAGTTTGTTGTGAGGGGGTTTTATGGCTCATTTTAGAAAAAGTGTACATTGTGTTATTGAGAAAATCATGAAACCTCATCTCATACACACTCACTAATACAAATATAAACATATACTCATACATATTCATGCACATACATAAAAAAAAAACATACATTCGTACTATTTTTTTTGACCGTGGCCCATACTGGGGCAATACTTCCAAGTTCTTTAATCTATTTATATCAGCTCCCTTACATATTTCTGTCTGTTATTCTAATGGTCTATATTTGTCAAATAACTAAGATACATTTAGGCAGTGAACATAGACATAAACACATCACCCCCACAAACACAACACTCCTCATGCATACACACAAACACATTTACACATGATGGGCAACTACAGTTTCTGTCTACCTAATTCTACTCACAGGTATTGGTCAATCTCAGGCTATAGCTGCTAAAGAAACCATGCAGTGGAATCGAACTCGGAAACACATGGTCACAAAGCAAACTTCTTAAATACACAGCTATGCATGTGCATATATATCCTGTGCAATTAGTCTGGAGAAATGGTTGATCTGCTCTCAGGCTCTTCAATGTGAGAGGAAGTGACATGGCTGATTTTTCCCTTGAACAGTTTTATATAGGTGCAGGCATGTTTGTGTGGCAAGAAGCTTGCTTTCCAACCACATGATCTCAGGTTCAGTTCCACTGTTTGGCACCTAAGGCAACTGTCTTCTACTACAGCCTTGAGCTGACCAAAGCCTTGTAAGTGGATTTGATAGACGGAAACTAAAAGAAGCCAATCTTTGTTTGTCCCCACACACACACACTGCTTGACAACCGGCAAAAGAGATTGATAGAATAAATACCAGACTGTAGAACAACAAAAAAAAAAAATTGATTCAACTAAAACAAAATTCAAGGTGGTGTCCCAGCATGGCCATGGTCAAATAACTGAAACAAGTAAAAGATAAAGATTTGTACATCTGTCTGTCTGTATCTGTCTATCTATATGTGTGTGTACATGCATGTACATACATTTGAAACATTCAACATATCAACACATATATATACACACACTCTCTCTCTAACTCTCCCACACACAACTCTGATAGTTTAAGAAGAATTACAAACAATTATTTTGGAAATTGAAATAAAGACAGAAAAGCTACACCCACCCTGTCCTCACCAGGGTGGGTGTGGTCTGTCTTTGTTTCACATCAATTACAATGAACAATAAACACAAGTCTCGAAAGTTGCTTACATCATAGAAGCTTGAAAATAATTCATTTTAATTGATGTGAAATAAAGACAGCAAAACCACACATCGAAACGTCTAGAAATCAAGCAACAGTAATTTCAAATGTATGATACTTCTAACTATTTATATTATATTTTCTTTATTCCATTTATTAATTTTAAGTTTTTATTTATTTATTTTTTGTGTAAGGGTGGGGGGTAGGATGGCAGCTATTTGAAGAAAGCACTAGGTTCAATGAAGATGTCAGAATATTTTCATTTGTCTGCAAGTGAGAGGTGTTAGTTTGGATCATTCTACAGAAAGTGTTTTATTAAGTATGGAGCAGGCATGTTATCCTGACATTTGCTTTTAAAACTTCTTTCAACTTTTCAGCAGATACCAAAAAAAAAAAAAGAAAAAAAAAGAAATAATTGATTGAAGAAGAGAAAATAATAATAACAATAATTTCTGGTCTTAACTGATTGAAAGTGTTAAAATATAAAGAAGAACTGTAGCTAAGCACTTTGTCAGGTGTAATGATTCTGCCAGTTTGCTGCCTTAATAATAACAATAGCTTCAAAGTTTGGCATAGCACTAGCAATTGTAGGGGGTGAGGAAAAGTTGATCACAGTGGCCCCAGTACTTACTTGGCTGGCACTTCAATAGGGTGAAAGGCAGAGTTGACTTCAGCCAGAGGAAAGCCCAAATGATGCTGTAACAGCTCTGCTAGCTCACTACCATAAATAGTAATGGTTTCAAATTTTGGCAAAGGGCCAGCTGTTTTTGAGAGGAGCAGGAAGTTGATTTCATTGTTCTTAGTATTTGACTGGTAATTATTTTATCAGCCACAAAAGGATGGAAAGCACAGTTAACCTCAGAGGAATTTGAATTCAGAATGCAGAATAGACAAAACGTTGCTAAGCATTTTGCTGGGCATGCTAATAGTTAAAGCCAGCGATTTTGAGGGGAACCTTGGTACTTCACTGATACTGTATGTATTCTATAGACCCAGAAAGAATGACAGACAAGCTGACCATGGCAAGATTTGAACTAGTAGAGCCAGAACAAATATCACATGGCATTTTCCCCCTAATATATACAAGAGATTCTGCTGATCCACTGCCCTGATTTAGGCACAAGACCAACAATTTTGAGGGGCAGGATGAACTTGATTTTATTAACTCTAGTTCTTGACTGGTACCTTATGGCTATTAGAATAATAATTATTATTATTAATAAGGTGGTGAACTGGCAAAATCGTTAGCATGCTGGGCAAAATGCTTAGCAGTATTTTGTCTGTCTTTACGTTCTGAGTTCAAATCCCACCAGGGTTGACTTTGCTTTCATCCTTTTGAGGGACATAAAATAATTACCAGCTGAACACTGGGGTTGATGTAATCAACTTAACCCTCTCCCTGAAATTACTGACCTTGGCCAAAATTTGAAATTTTTATTATTATTATTATTATTATTAAGAAGGCATCAAGCTGGCAGAAGCTTGAAGCACACCAGGCAAAATGCTTATGATATTTTGTCCATTTTTACATCCTAAGTTTCAATGCCGATGAAGTCAACTTTGCCTTTCATCTTCTTGGAATCAATAAAATAATAAATACCAACTGATGACTGGGGCTGACATAATCAACTTACTCCCTCCCCATAATTGCTGGATTTGTGTCAAAAGTCGAAGCTATTATCATTAAGGTGGTAAACTAGCAGGATTGTTAGCTCACTGAGCAAAATGCTTAATAGCATTTCATCTGTCTTGAAGTTCTGAATTCAAATTCCACCAAGGTCAACTTTGCCTTTTACACTTTCAGGGTTGATATATTAAGCACCAGTTGAATACTGAGGTTGATGTAATGAACTTACCCCCTCCCTTGAAATTTCTGGCCTTGTGCTAAAATTTGAAATGACAATTATTATATTAAGAACATCACAATATGCTACATTGTGAAACTTCATTTAATTATATCTGTATATAACTAGTGGCAAGTGATGCTAAATAGTTAAATATAATTTCGAAGATGGTTATCTAATAATCTAATTTAATAAATCCATTTACATGTTTCCATCAGCAAAGACATCATATTCTTACTTGCTTCAATCCATCAGCTTGAAAGAGAGCCCTTCCCCCACCACCACTTTAGATAAAGCAATTGATCATCAAGAGAACACTTAATGTTAAAAACAATAGAAATATTTGCTGAACAAAAATATTCATTCAAAATTACTGTTCTTTTAATGGCAAATACATGAGGAGGAAAAGGACAACATGTTGATAGGAAAATATCAACAAACATCACAGTCTATAGCTCAGTGATTTTCAAATGAAATGCAAAATATAAACCCTCACAGAGACAAATATGCATATGTGCCTGTCTGTCTGTATATATATATATATATATATATATATATATATATATATATATACATATATGTACATATACTAATTGAAGAGTACAATATTATATATCCATTATGGCCAATCTTACCAATCAGTTTCGCACTAGGGGTTCAACAGGGCGTTAGACAACAGCCCGATTATGTAACCCTGTGCTCTTTGGAGATGGCCATTATGGAATGAAATATGATGACTGCTCTCTATTCTTGGAAGTGAAAATACACATCCAGTTTGTAGTTGCTGCAAATAAGATAACGAAACAAACCGTCAGAAAAATGGCGTACTCAGTACCATAAAAGAGATTATTGATATTTTATTTTAGTTGAGTCAGTCCCTTAATATTCTGAGTTTCACCCAAGATTCCTTTCCCTTCCCTTTTTTATCCTTTTATCATACTTTCGAACCATCACCATAACCTATGACAAGAAAACTATATATGTGTAAACCCCATCAATATCCAGTCGTAATTAGCCTGAGGATGCCCTGTGTACCCACAAGTGAAACTCAAATTAATGAGAGTTTGACTTGACCAAAATAATATAGATGAGCAGAGGCCCTCAGAAATTCTAGGTTGATGTCCAGCATGCTGTAAGACTAATGGGAGTAAGGCACACCCTAGCTATTGTTAAAACATATTTCCAGGAGAACATCGCTCTGATATAAAACCACATACACAGGGAATGGCACTGGACATTTTGGGGATCTTTTGCTTGCACTTGAGATCATGGAACTACTAAATTCATGAGCCTGTTACCCATATTGGCACTGGATGTCTTGCTCTGGCATGGAGAGGGCTTGTGCAGTGCTGTGCAAGCCTTATTGGACCTAAAATTTTAGGTTGCACAATTGATGGAGAGGTGTTGTGGCTAGCATGGACGCTATGGGTTTGAATCTGAGTGAAGACAATTGTGAGTGCAATAAGCTCATGCACAGGCATTGCTGACATCTTGCACAGGCAACGGTCAGTGACAGTCTTCCTCGATCGAGAGTGGACAACCATCAAATATATACATACACATACATACATACATATATATATATATATATATATATATACACACACACACACTTGTGTATGCATATGTACATGTGTGTGTGTGTGTGTGTGAGTATGTGTACACATGTGCTTGCATGTATGTATGCATGTGTGAATGTATATATATATTTGTGCATGTATGTTTGTGAAAGTGTGTGGTGTGTGTGTATTAGACTAGGAAAATGAACATGGTGTTTATGATATAAATTACAATATAATTCATTCCATCTTTGATGAAGAGCCACTACTCAAAATTTTGGTTATTATTGTATTTCTTCTCTTTACAACACATCAACATACTAAGTATTTGCATTTTAAAGAAACGAATCATGCTGATACAGACTATGGTTAGTCTCTTTGAATTTTTATGAATTTATTTCATATAAAATTAATATGGATTTGTTTTTTGTTGCTGTTAATTTTTTACACTCAAAATTCAAGTAATAACCCTATCATTATATTCTCACTTTCAAATGAATAACTTTATTATTATCATTATTGTTCCAATTATTATTAGTAGTAATAGTAGCAGAACTATTATTATTACTACAGTATTGTAATATTATTGTTATTATAACTACTACTACATACTATTGGGGGTTTTATTGCGACTACTACTAGTTATCATTATCATCATCATTATTGTTGTTGTTTTTTTTCACAGTGGAGAAAAATTAAATCTGCATTTGAGAAAACAAAAAAAGAAAGAATAAAGAATCTGTGTGAATTTTATCTCTTCTGTTGAAAGAACAGAAGCTAAATATAAAATTTAGTCCCCACTTTTTGGTTTATTTTTACACATTATTTCCATAAGAATTTAAAAACTTGTTTTTGTCATTGTTATCATGGTTTCTTTGTACATCATTTTTCTCTTTTCTTTATTGTTATAAGAGTAGGACTTTAATTCTAATTGTAAATCATGTGGAAGATATTATGATTGAATATTATTGGAAAAATAGGTTGTACAGGAAGGGGTTAAACAACAGCAACAATAATAAAAATAACAACAACAATAATAACAATAATAATAATAATAATAATAATAATAATAATAATAATAATAATAATAATAATGATACCGACAAAGATACGTTGTGTATGAAATTGTTAAGAAGACATTACAAACTCTTTTCAAAGTTATTCCCTTTCTTCATTTGTCATATGTTTTAAGGAAATTTTTTTTGAGTTTTTTTCTTTAAAAAGATTCTCTTAAAAACTTTCTAGCATGGAGTGAAAACATCTACTGATTACTATTTTCTCTCTGCTACTTGTGTTGTACATTGGATTGTAGTCAAGCTTCAGCCAATTATATTGAGGTTTCAGCCAATTATATTGACAAACCTAAAGTTAGTGCTGTCTGATATTTATTTGATCCGTTTCTATGTTTAAAAATATTAAGTCACTTCATTTGTTTTTTTTTTGTTTTTTTTTTACATAAAGGGTTTGCACCCACAAACAAAGACACTCATAACAATTTATTAGTTTTGAAATTTATTTCCTTCAGTGATATACAATCATCATCATCGTTTAACGTCCGCTTTCCATGCTAGCATGGGTTGGATGATTTGACTGAGGACTGGTGAGAACCAGATGGCTACACCAGGCTCCAATCAGATGGCTACACCAGGCTCCAATCAGATGGCTACACCAGGCTCCAATCAGATTTGGCAGAGTTTCTACAGCTGGATGCCCTTCCTAACGCCAACCACTCAGAGAGTGTAGTGGGTGCTTTTACATGCCACCAGCATGAAGGCCAGTCAGGCAGTACTGGCAATGGCCACGCTCGAAATGGTGTATTTTATGTGCCACCTGCACAGGAGCCAGT
>NC_069003.1:19549436-19552111 GCF_001194135.2 Octopus bimaculoides
TATATATATATATATTTATATATAAAGATATGAGGGGGTTAGTTCACTGGTGACCTAAACGAAAAGGTAGTATGGGAAGGGGTTAAATAACAACAACAACAGAAATAATAACAACAAAGTTATGTTGTGTATGAATTTGTTAAGATATTACAAGCTCTTTTCATACATACATACATATGTATCTACATACATACATACATATATAAATATACAAATATACATACACACTCACATGTATACATATATATACACATATATTCATAAACACACACACACACAAACTTCTAGTACGACATGGCACCTCAACTAAAAGGTTGTTCCTGTTGCAGGTGATGCTATAAAGATGTAGAATGAAAGAAACAAGCTTCTTTAGAAATATTTCAGTTTTCAGGAACCAAATTTAAATTAATCATGCATGAAGTGGTTCAAAGCAAGAGAAATGTCAAAAAGTGTTAGCAGCTGAATCACTCAAGCAATTTGACAAAAATCTATGACGGTGCACAGCAAATGTGTGTGTGTGTGTGTGTGTGTGTGTGTGTGTGCGCGTGCGTGCGTGCGTGCGTGCATGCGTGCGTGCGTGCGTGCGTGTGTGTGTGTGTGTACTAAACGCCCCATAAAGGCGGAAGCATTTAACTTTGGTGAAATGCTATCAATGTAGTCTAGTGCATGAGATATTGTGTTATTTTTAAATGTGCATGCATGTGTGCCACTGAATGTGTGCACGTATGTACACACACGAATATATATGCATGTATACACACAAATATGCACACACATATATGAATAAATAACTGCATATACATGCATGCATGTAGTAAGAGAATAAAAATATCTATTTATCTGTGTTTAAAGTTCCACAATAAAAGGCTTAAGAACTGTAGTTTAACTACTTTAAATTTACTTTAGGTTTTGTAATAGACAGTATTGTGCATACATATTTATCATTATATTATATTATATCATATTATATATGGTGCTCCAGCATGGCTGCAGTCAAATGACTGAAAGAAGTAAAAGATTAAAGGGACTAAGATATCTTGCACCTTGCTGGTCTTGATAAGACCCATCTACCACAGTGGAATTGATATCTGTGCTGGTGCCACATAAAAAGCACTAGCAATGGTATCACATGAAAAGCACTGATGATGGTGCCACATAAAAAGCACTGGTAGTGGCGCCATGTACAAAGTACTGGTGCTACATAAAAAGCATCCAACACACTCAGTAAAGTGGTTGGCATTAGGAAGGGCAACCGGCTGTAGAACAGACAATGGAGCCTAGGGTGGCTCCTGGCCTTACCAGCTACTGTCAAACCATCGAGCCCATGCTAGATGATATATATATTGAGAGAGCGAGAGAGAGAGAGAGAGAGAGAGAGAGAGAGAGAAAGAGAGAGAGAGCTATACACACATGTTTAAGTGGAAATATTTTGCAGCTGATGACTGACTCCATCCAGCTTCTACATGCTCATCCAGGCATACAAATATGAAATATGGAAGGTAAGTAATGACAAAGTGAATCAACTCAACACTTATACACACAGATTTGGATATGGTTGTCTGATTTACAACCATGTGGGTCCAGATACACTTCCACTGCATATCAGCTTACCAGGTGTCTTCTATTACAGAATCAGGCTCATCTTATGAGTGTGTAATTTTGTTGCTGAGCTTTGATGTGTGCGTATGTGCCTGAACATGTGTGAGCGTATGCCTCTCTTTGCGTGAGTCTGTATGAGTATGTATGCATGCATTATAGGTGCAAGCATGGAAGTGTGCTTTACAAAGATTGTTAGGCAATCATGTTTCAGGTTTAACCCCACTTCATATGTGGCTGTGTGGTAAGAAGCTTGCTTCCCAATCACATGGTTCCAGGTTTGCTCCCACTGTGTGGAGCATTGGACAAGTATGTTTTACTATAGCCTTGAGCCAATCAAAGCCTTATGAGTGGATTTGTTAGATGGAAACTGAAAGAAGCTGCTTGTGCATAAAGGTGTGTGTGTCAGTGGGGTAGGTGTTCATATCTTTTTGTGTTGATATTGTACACTAATTGCAAACAAATATGACCACCATGCAAACAGTATCATTTGTTTGGAATCTTCTATGAAAACATGTCCAGCCATTGCACTGTTCATGTTCAAAGCTCTTGGGAAAATATTGCCTTGATTGGAAAGAGAGAGAGCATTTGACCATAAAACTAAAATCTGCCACAATGTATTTCATCTGACCCATGCAAGCATAGAAAAATGGACATTAAACTGGTAATGATATATATATATATGTATGTGTGTATATAAATGTGTATATAAACTTATACATTATATACGTACACATGCCCACATTTCACATACACATACATACAAGTACAAATTTTTTGTACATTGGCAAATTTTTTGTACATTGGCAAATTTTTTGTACATCGGTGCAATATGACATACAAGCATTAATACATTCCTGTTATATCATAAATGTGTGTGTATGCATGCATTAATATACAAATGTTATATAATACTTCATTTATAGTCATATACTACTGTATAGATTACAGATGCATTTCTAAGCATGTACATATCTGTGTGCATGTATGTATGTATGTATATATATATATGCATGTGTGTGTGTATATATATATATATATATATATATATATATATATATATATATATATATATATAT
>NC_069003.1:19552468-19553734 GCF_001194135.2 Octopus bimaculoides
AAATAAATAAGTAAATAAACAACCCAACCAAGCTTTTATTTTTGTGTGAAGGAATTAAAGATAAGGTCATGCTTTCCCATCACCCTGTAACTCTTCCATATTTAATGCTCTCCCTTCCCTATAACTCTCGCATTTAAGGCTCCCCACACTTGTAGCTTTTGGACTTTTTTTTTTTTTTGAATGGGGATGCAGTTTCTTTCTGTGCGTGCGCATGCATATCATAGTCCTTTTCTCTCTTCCTACAAGAGAGAGAGGAAGAGGAAGAGGAAGTAGGGAAAGATAAAGAGAAACAAAGAGGAAAAGACAGAAAGAGACAGACTCAGGACTGAGAGAGAGTGGCAGATTGTGAGAGAGAAACTAAGAGACAGTGAGAAAGAGTAGGAGATAGTGAGGGAGAGAGAAAGAAAGAGAGAGTAGGAGATAGTGAGAGTGTGGGAAATTGAGAGAGTGGTAGAACATGAGACAGTAGGAGATAGTGTGTGTGTGTGTGTGTGTGCATGCGAGAGGGTGAGAGACAGAGAGGTGAAAGAAGTATGGGTTATCAAGATAGTGTAAAAGTAGAATGAATTAGAGGAGTAAAAATGAAAGAAGGAATATAAAGGAGAGAGAAAAGGTAAGATAGATAGATAGATAGATAGATAGATAGATAGAGAGAGAGAGGGAAGGGGAGAGAGAGAGAGAGGGAAGGGGAGAGAGAGAGAGAGAGGGAAGGGGAGAGAGAGAGAGAGAGAGGTGAGTAGAAATACAATGATATGCAGTACTATCTTTTGATGTTCATCAAAGACGAAGGAGGGGGGAAAAACTAAGACTATAATAATAAGTAATGATTGTAGGTTTATATGGAAAGGTGCATTACTGAATGTGTGGAGTGGTCTGGGTTGAGAAGCTGAATGAAGGCAGAAATAGAGGGTGGATAAGAGGTTAAGATGAATAAATACAGGCTCATGCATGCAGCACACACATATATGAACACAAATGAGCAGATATAATGTGTGTGTGTGTGTGAATTATATATACATACATGCATATATACATATAGATACATATATATATACACATAAATATACATATACATATAGATACACATAAATATACATACATATATATAAACACATATATACACATATATATATAAACACACATACATACACACATATATATATATATAAACACATACATATACAAATATATATACACATACATATATACATACACAAATATATATATATATATATATATATATATATATATATATATATATATATA
>NC_069003.1:19554286-19558725 GCF_001194135.2 Octopus bimaculoides
CCCCACCCTCCCCAGCACCATTCAACTGTGTTCAATCAGGTTTATTGTCTTACACTTTCTTCATCTCCCTTTTCTTTGCAAAAATATTCTCACTTGATGGTACATACTAAAATCCAATTAAACTGCCATATTTTTCAACACTTCTTCTTTCATCCTTTATTTCCTTTCTACCTTTCATTCTTCCTTTCTATCTCCATCTTTCCTCCAGATCTTTCCCATACAGTTCTTTTGTCTCGCAGTTTTCTTTGTCTATACTCTATATCTCTTTCTCTTGGTTCAACCAATGAGATTTTACTAACTTTCGTTTGACTTTTCAGACCTTAGTCAAAAGTTATATTTATTTAATAAAATACTGAAAGATTAATGTATATAACTTTATGTTTATATATCTGTAAGTCTTAGTTTTGAAGATTGGGGAGATGTGAAAATACACTATTGTACTCTTAAGTAAAAAGAAAATATTTGAGAATCTTATTACACATCTGTTTCAAGATAATTGTCCCTCATCAGTGATGCACTACTACTATTCCAGTGTTCCACAGCCAGTGTTCCATGGCACACCGGTGTACCATGAGATGATTTTTAGTTCAGATGTGCCGCTGAATTTTGAAAAGAATATAAGTGTACAGCAAGGGAAAACAGGTTGCAGAGTACTGTAAGAGATAGTGAGAGTGTGTGTGAGATAATTTTGAATCTATATCACAATATATAATAGCAGCTTATCAGGATGTAACAGTACTGATCCTCATGATTTGCATATAATACATTAATTGGCCATATAGTAAATTAAATTATACACAGGGACGGCCAAGAATTGTGCACCAAAATATTCAATATTTTATTTATATAACATTATTATTATTCATTTTGTTCATCATTTATAAGTGTATTCATAATTATTTTATGTCATTCAATTTAAGTAAACTTGAAGCATGTCTTTAACAATTCCAGAGATTACTGAACTTATTTTGTGCATGACTTTTGGCTCACTCTGTATATCATATATAATTCAAAAGCTCATTCTGAATACCAAATGTGTATAATGTAGATAAATTCACAGTTACTTGAAAGCCTTAGCTGTGGGGGATTGAGGTAAAATGAAAATGTGACTCTAGCTTAGGTGATATATTAACTTTGCCATTCATATTACTAGTCACCTGAACCACCCCAGGTAGTTTGAACCAGTTATGCCAGGACAACTATACAAGAGGACCCTAATATTGCACCATTTTTAGGAAGTAAAGATTATTCCCTCACTTTTCAATAATTACATCCTTCTTAGATATATAATGAAATGTATAAAAAGACTCTCACAAAACTGCAAAGGTATTACTGAACATAAAAACAAAAGAAAAATTTTAAAATTTTATATATAACTTAAATATTAAAGTGACTTCTGAATCACATTGCATACATATACACACACACACACTCACACACTGCTGCCACCACTAACAATATTTCTGTGTCCACTTTGTTTATGTCTTGAAGCATGTTGGTTCCACATAAAAGGCACCCAGTACACCCTATGAAGCAGATGGAATTAGGAAGGGCATCCAGCTGTAGAAACACAGCCAAAGCAGACAATTGGAACCTGGGTAGCTCCTGTCAAACCATCCAACCCATGCCAGCTTAGAAAGCAGATGCTAAAAGATGATGACACACATACACATATATACATAAAAAATATACATTATATATACCCATGCAGTGCTTTTAGAAGTCAGTTTCATTATTGTATGTGTGTGTATGTATATATATATATATATATATATATAGAGAGAGAGAGAGAGAGAGACTCACACATATACACAGATATACAAAATAAGTTAAAGATGCTAGATAAAAGTTTTTCAAATTTTAGAAATGCAACTTTGAAGAGATTTCAAAAGGATATTCAAAACTAGAACTTGTTTAAAAGTATTTATATGTATGTGTGTGTGTGTGTGTGTGTGTGTGTGTGTTTATGTATGTATATATACACATGCACATGTATTAGTTATGTAACATCAAATATACATTTAGACTTACGAAAGAGTACTTAATACATTAAATGTATATAAATATATCTATAATTTCAATACATGAAATACACACAGTAAACTAAAACTTCTATAGAGAAGATATGAGATATGCAAACGCACACATGCATGCGTGCGTGTGAGTGTGTGTGTGCGTATATATATATATATATATATACACACACATATATATATGTGTAAACCATTAAATATAATATATATTATAAGCAAAAATTTAAGGAGAATATTGGTGATCTGTCTCTGCAAGAATCTATTCAATAAAACATATAAATTATATCTCATTCTCTGATTTAGAAAGCTCAACAAAATAACGAAGATATATTTTCTCCTTACAACAAACTTATACATTTATTTATTATATTTTTTTCCTCTTGGTATTACAGAATATTAATTCAAAACAGTTGTAGTAACAATAAACAACATGGAGGTAGACTCTAAGGAAACCATATTTTCAACTTAATTTTCATTCATATCTTAACCAACCCATCTGAGATTGAGTTTGGTTCCATCATGTGGTGTTCCCCATCTTCAAGTACTCATACATGAGCCCACAGTCATTTTAAGTAAAACCCAAAACATTTTTCTCCAATTTTGTTCCAAATAGGTTTATCTTTTAACTGTTTCTGTCATTAGATTGTGGCCATGCTGGGGTATGGTCTTGAAGGATTTTCAGTTGAATGCATCGACTCCAGTACTTCTTTTCTTAAAGCCTGGCACTTATTCTATCGGTCTCTTTTGTTCAGTCACCAAGTTGTGGGGATGCAAACACACTAACATTGGTTGTCAAACAGTGGCAAGGGATAAATACAGACACACACACACACACACACATACACACACACACACACACACACACACACATATATATATGAATATATACAATGAGCTTCTTTCAGTTTCTGTCTACCAGATCCACTCACAAGGCTTTGGTTAGCCTGAGGCTATAGAAGAGACCTGCCCAAGGTGCCACACAATGGGACTGAACTTGGAACCATGTGATTGGGAAGCAAACTTCTTACCACACAGCATACCTGTATGTATAATGAAAAGTAAATTGTTTTATTTTAACTTGTCCAAATTCATGATTACTTCCAGAATTAATTGAAACATGTTAGTAGTGTATTTCATTAAAAGTATGTCCACGAAATGGTTAAATACTCTAAGTTCACAAATTTGGATGTGTCTGTATGCCATAGAGATGGGTATGAGTAACAAGAATACTGGTGATTCAGAAGGAGAAATAGTTTTAATAATTTGTGGTGGATGGATGGTTCTCATCCATGAACAAGGATTCAATTGTTTGATCATCTGGATTACATGCTCATTGACTTTAATGTCAAAATGGCTGAGTATTTCTGACTTAGGGAAGTTAGTAATAAAAGGTTGATGGGTAGACACCTGTACACTTATCCCTTTTGATACCAACCTATCCAAGACTGCCTCAGGTCCTATAATAATAATTTCTTATATAAAGAGCTCTAAATTAAAACCTTCAATCAAAATTTTAATGCTATGTTCCAGACACCAGCTTAATAACAAAGTTATTTTACTTAATTTACTATCTTCAAAATTAATTTGAAAAACTAACATATTTCAATAGGAATATAGTAACAAAAGGGTTAAAACGTTATATGGCTCTATCAGTTTATGCCTTCTAAGACTTCTACTATAAAAATTTCATGTTATTTTACAGACCAAACACCAGCTAACTAATAGTGACAAAGTTGTTTTACTAAATTCGTCATTATTTTCAAAATGAATTAAAACACAGGTGGTATATTTCAACAAAAATATAATGAAAAGGTGAGTGTAATTTTTAGGCAGGTTCAGCATAATACACTGCATGACAAGTCCATATTTAGAATTACAGGTACAATCCACCTGATATGCTTCTATGCAGTTTTTGTCCACCAAATTTCACTCACAAGGTATGGGTTGTCAAGAGGCTATAGAAAGTGCTATCTGCTCAAGATGCCAAGTAGAAGGATCAATTTCCAGGACTTTGTGTTTGTGAAGTGAACTTTTTAAACATTTGCACAATTTATGGTCGAGTTGGAGGAACTGAACTCATGCCAAATGCCTAATATTTGATAATATTTTGTCCAATGTGATAATGATTCAGCCAGTTTGTCATGTTGTTAATAATAATAATAATAATAATAATAATAATAATAATAATAATAATAATAATAATAATAATAATAATAATAATGATGATAATAATAATAATAATATTCAAACTGACAGAAAGATAGACGCAAATAGGCCAGACATCATACTGAAAGACTTCAGACAAAAATCATGCCTCCTCATTGATATGACTGTCCCAATCGATATAAACGTATCTGTCAAGACCTACCAAAAACTGAGCAAATATAAAGATCTGGAAATAGAAAT
>NC_069003.1:19558735-19566775 GCF_001194135.2 Octopus bimaculoides
TGTCTATGTGATCTCAAATTTTAAAGCAAACACATAATTTTCTTATGGTTTCTTAAAACATTCACTTGAACAAAACTGTACAAATCCAAATATATGGTACCCTAGGCATAACACCTACATGAACTTCTAACTTGTTGTCTCTTGAGGTCTCTGGGTGAGACTTGGATCCAACTTGTACAAATGCAAAACAAAAGTCAAACATAAAATAATAATAATAATAATAATAATAATAATAATAATAATAATAATAATCCTTTCTACTACAGGTACAAAGCCTGAAATTTTGAGGGAAGGAGGATAGTTGATTACATTGACTCCAGTGCTCTACTGGTACCTATTTCATCAACCCCAAAAGGGATGAAAGACCAAGTCAACCACAGCAGAACTTGAACTCAGAATGTAATGACGGATAAAATGCTGCTAAGTATTTTGCATGGTGCACTAACAATTCTGCCAGCTTAATCTCAGAAATTCAGAAAAATTCATTGTTTCATTCTACTGCTCATATTATGGTGTGTGTGTGTGTGTGTGTTATTTCTTTACTACCCACAAGGGGCTACACACAGAGGGGACCAACAAGGATAGACAAACAGATTAAGTCGATTATATCGACCCCAGTTGCGTAACTGATACTTATTTAATCGACCCCGAAAGGATGAAAGGCAAAGTGGACCTCGGCGGAATTTGAATTCTGAACGTAGCGGCAGACGAAATACCTCTAAGCATTTCGCCCGGCGTGCTAACGTTTCTGCCAGCTCGCCGTGTGTGTGTGTGTGTGCGCGTGCATGCATGCGTGCGTATGTGCATGCATGCATTCCTTTAGGTTTTTACTTTTGAATAATTCAAGCTAGTTACTAACAAAGTGGCAAGATTCTTTTGTTTAAATCAAGACAGCTTTTGGGAGTTTGTGGTTATTTAAATTGGTTAGTATCTGCATTATATATATGTGTGTGTGTGTGTGTGTTCAGATAAAATTATGGATGTGCACATCGCTCTAGTACACAAGTGTGTGTGTGTGTGTGTGCTTTATTACTTTTTATATGTGCGTATTCTGTGTACTATATATATGCATGTATATAACCATGTATGTATAAATGCATGTATGTATGTTTATAAATAGATTTACCCCAAAATAGCAACATCAATTTATGCTACAATGCATACAATCAATGCTAAGTGCAAGGAACCAGCAACCGACATACTTCGACTGAGTGCACCATGCCCACCTCTGCAAAGGATCTACAGGCATATGAATCAAGGAAGGAACCTATACATGGTTGTATGCTTTGCTGGAAATAGCAGCCAAATCTCTCTAAAAACCACACTTTTCCATCTTAAAAAAAGGAAGGATGTACTGATGGACCCTTTGTCAGACTCTACAAGGAACATTAATTTGTTTGAATCAACCGAACAAGCAACTCTTTACATTAAAGTGTTAGTGGCTGAGTTAGGGTTAGAGGTGTTCAACTAATGTAATTCCCAAGCCAAAATCAATTATGTCACACTGTGATTCAAAAGGTCAGTATGACTTTTGAATTACAGATACAATCAACCCAATGGGCTTCTCCACAGTTTCCATCAAACAAATTTCACTCACAAAGTTCGAGTGTTGCTGAGAGCTATATGGTAAAAAATACATTTAACTAAGATACCACACAGTGGAATTGAACTCAGAACCTCAAGGTTGCTAAATGATCTTTGTAACTACTTGGCCATGTTTGTATCCAACACATTGATGACGTGATTCTAAATAGATTCTCCTGAAGATGATAAGGAACTGGGGCTAAACCACAGCGACAACAGCAAAAAGTATACAGAAACAGACTGGACATTGTCAAGAGTGTCACACTGCAACTTAAAAACAATTAACTCTTTCATATCAGAGTATGTGGTTGTTGTTGGTGTGCTGAAGGAGATGGAGGAGGGTGAGAAGGGGAGGGAGATAAAGAGGGGAAGATGAAATGAGGAGAGGAGTAGGAGGTGGAACAGTAGAAGGGAGAAGAGCAGGAGGATGAAAGAAAAGAGAAGGAGGAAGAGGAGAAAGATGAGAAAGAGAAGAAGATGAGGAAGCATGTTTTGTCTTGACCAATGGATGCCTGGTTCCCACAATGATATATATAATGTCAATCATTTTGAACTTGGGACTACACAACACCAAGATACATCTAGAGGACCAGTTTCCTTTTTTACTCTCTCAAATTGAAAATTACAATGTCTAGCAACAACTGCCTTTAATTCTTACCAAGCAATTCATAAAGTTCTAAGGATACCACTGGGTTTTGTTGTTGCTTAACCCCAGGTCAGTATTGTTGGAGCAGACCTACGATCAAAGAAATTCCAACCATTCTGGGGGTAGTATGTCTAGGATGGGCATTCGCAAACTCTTTTTTTGAAATGATTCACTTTTCAATGGCCCAGATGCACACACACATATATATTTTATCTTTTGTTTCAATCAAACAAACCGACTCCAGTACTTATTTTCTTTTTAAGCCTGGTACTTATTCCACCAGTCTGTTTTGCTGAACCACTAAGTTACGGGAAGTAAACACACAAACACTGGTTGTCAAGCAGTGGTGGGCAACAAATACAAGCACAGACGTATATATATATATAAATAATGGGCTTCTTTCAGTTTACGTCTATCAAATTCATTCACAGGGCTTTGGTTGGCTCAAAGACAACTGGCTAAGGTGTCACTCAGTGGGACTGAACTTGGGACCATATTGTTGGGAAGTATATCCCTTACCACACCGCACAGCAATGCCCATCCATTTCCATCACTGACAATATTTATGTAAGCCAAAGTTAAATAAACCTGGAAAATTTTTTTAGGCCCACAGAGGTAATCCCAGTGGCCCACCCATTGATAACCCCTTGTCCAATGAATTCTGTCTTTTATCGAAACAATAAGGTTTGATGTGAAGGAGCTTTAGCTGCTATTTCTAGTAGGTCAGCAACCACATAGAGGCTCCTGCACTGGTCTGATGGTGCCACAGGTTGATTTCTTACTTTATTTGATTAAGTCATAATTTAGAGAACAAAAAGAAAGAAAAGAAAAAACTAAGAAAATCTTGGAAAGCAACTGTTGTATACAATTAATTATGATTCTTCTTACCAGAGATGAAAAGAAGAAATGGAATCAATAGAGTTGTCCTTCCATATCTATGAATGCAATCATTAATTAACTAATCAGCTAAACTAATTGAAATAGCATGAAAAACATGCCAGAATAAGTTCAAGAAAGTATCACATCATCATCGTTGTTGTCATCATCCACTTTTCCGTGCTTGCATGGGTTGGACATGTCTTTTCCAAGATACAGCATCTTGACATTTGTTGCACTCCTTTGTGAGGTTTGGTGTGGCCTGTGTCTGTTATGATGGTCCCAGTTGTCATCTCATCAAAATAGCACTGTCAGTGGTTGGACAGCCTGGTGTGCAAGTGTTTCTTCCCTGCAGGCTGTACCTGTGGGCTATCCCAACACTGCTGGAGTTACAGTTCCCTCCTCTGTTCCATTCATCAGTCTCTCCTGTATAGGATGTTCATTAGGACCCAATCCTGGAGAATATGGTAGGGAGCACATGTTGCTCATGCAGTGCATTCCCTCTCTCCAACTCACTGATGGATCCAAAGGAACAGCAGGGTCATTACAATTTGGTACCAACATTATCGCAAGAGTTGCCTAAACAAGGTTGTAAACAATGTTAAACAGTTTCAGAGGTTCCAACTCTTGATTTTTCCTCAGGGTTTACTCCTGAAACATTTCCATGGTTGCAAGGCAGTGGAGGTTGGGAATTAGGGCTTTCCTTCCCCTAGATATGATACCCCACCACCAGGTTAACAAACCTCATCATTTGTGAAGCTTAACATCCTGAGATCAGCTTTCATTACTTTTGTCCATATTTTCCTTGGTCTTCCCCGCTTCTATATTTTCTATATTATATAACGTGGATATCCTGGCACATCTATATTCATCTGTTACCCTCCATACACATCACCATCCTGTATAAACAGACTTTGTTCTTGTACACTACAATTGAGCCCTCTTATACCTAGTTTATCACTCAGCTTACCTGTACCACATCGTTCATACATACTAACATTACATATCCAGCAGAGAATGCTTGCTTCATTTCTCTCCTACTGGTACACATCTACATTCAATATCCTTGCATTTCACTGCTGCTCTGAGTATTAACTATTCTTGTACATCTGCCACATAATACAAACTCTTTATTCACTTGCTAGTTGCTTGCTAGTGATATCAGCACACCTCTTAATCACCTATAATTCACATTATGCTAACTTCTCCTTTTCTAGATATGAAGCATGTCCATTTCCCTGATGGCACTAGAGTCTTGGATTCTTTTCTACTCAATAAATCTTTGATCTTCATCAAATTTACTCCAAGTTCTCTCAATTCGACATTTTACTGCCATGTCTGAAATTTCTTCTCTTAGTCTTTTAGAGACTCTGCTACAAAGACATATAGGAGTTCTTTCAGACAGCCATTCTATTACTTGGAGAACTATAATAAATAGTAGTAGGCTGAGAACTGAGATTTGGTGAATGCCTACCTGCACCCTAAATTGTTCACTGAATTCATTGGGTAACTCTCACTTTGCTGAATTTGGTTTGCACCACATCTATAAGCTATGCCTAGTTTTCTTGAAAGCCACCAGACTATAGATTATGTTTGCCTGTAAAATGCTAGGTATTGAGGATTATTTTTAGGTAAAAATTAACTTATATTAATAATACTTCTTACCTTACACAATATCATTGCTACTCATAAATAACACCCACAGTAAAACCAACTTGTTGTTATTTGAGGTCTCTGACTGTAACTTGGAACAGCTTATATAAAAACAAAGAAACTCTGGAAGAAGCTTCGTGAAACCACTACTGAGACGCTTCCGAAAAAAGAAAACCGTTGGAAAACAGTTTATAGCAGAGACTCCAGCTAAGAAGATCTGAAGAAGGAATTGTAATTCCGAAATATCATTGGACTATAGATAACCAAATTACAACAGGTATATAGTCCATTTTTTGTTTTATAGTGCATTGTTGTACCATTCTAAATTTTTTATTCTTTACAACAATTAAAATAGAATAATAATAATAATAAGAGGTACAAGGCCTGAAATTTTTGCATAGGGATTAGTTGATTATATCAGCCCCAGTACTTGGCTGGTACATTATTTCATCAACCTTGAAAGCATGAAAAGCAAAGCTAACCTCTACTGCTGCCCAAATGAGGCAATATTCTGAAATAGCAACAACAATAATAATAATAAACTAAGAGTAATAATAATTTCTGCATTGAATTTTTGTAATAACTTGTAAATAATTCCAGAGATGGAAAGCACAACAAACTGCTGTGATGCTGCTGTGATGATGATGACAACAATGATGAAGATAATAACAATGACTATTACCATGATAGTGGTGATGATGCTGACAATATCTATGTTGATGTTGTGGTAATGACAACAGTAATGATAAGGATGATGTTGATAACAATGAGGATGGTGATGATGATGATAACAATGATAATGATGGTGGTGGTGATGACAGTGACAATGATGATGCTGATGGAAGTGGTGATGACAACACTGACAGTGGTGGTGGTGATAAGAGGGAGGGGTCTAAAACCTAAAACCCAATTAAAATAAAAAATAAAAAGACCATTACTAACTGTCAAAGTAAGCAAAGACAATTATCACAGCAATTCCAGGAAGCTAAGAGTGGTAGTCAGTATGGAAGGGCTTTAACTCAGTAAAAACAATATATAAAGTTGTTGTACTCGTTGTTATTTAGCCCAAGGTTAACCCCGAACAATGAGTCCTATAACCAAAAGCATTCCAACTATGACAACAACCTTGTGTTATTTTTAATTTTTAAGGCACAGGCTATCTAGTACTACAGTATCCAATAAGTGTTTCATGGTTTATAAAACAGTAAGATATGATTTGAGTGAGATTTGACTGGTAGTCCAAGCATATCAAGATGCACATGATCTAGCTACTATTACCAGCAGATTGGTTGACCACAAAGAGGCTTTGCTCATTTGTTAAGTTGTTGTTGTTTAAAAGTCACACATGATTGAAAAGACTGATTGAAACAGTCCAGTTTCGACCATGCCATTGTTTCGTATATTCTATTTTCTATCCTTTTACTGGTTTCAGTTGTTGGAATATGACCTTGCTGGAGCATTGACATTTATTGAAGCAAACTGACCTCAGTAGTTGTTTTAAGTCAGGTAATTAATCTATCAGTCTCTTTCTTGCTAAGTTATGGGGACATAAACATACCAACACTGGTTGTGAAGCAGAGAGACAAATACAAACAAGTACACACATACATTACAAGCTTCAGTACAGTTTTTGACAACAAATTTGCTCAGAAGGAATTGATTGACCCAGGGTCATAGTAGAAGATACTTGCCCAAGATGCCATGCAATGGGACTAAACCCCAAACCGTGAATTAAATTTCTTAACTACACTGCCATGCCTATGTCTATGACTCTAGGACTTCATTAACAAAAGAGTCATTCTCTTCTTACACTGGTAGGATGTAAGCTTGAGAGGAATCTAGGTTCTATTTCTAGCTTGCTGAGTGACTACACAGAGGCTGCATCTCTGACTTATAGTTTGTTGTTGTTGGTGGTTGTGGTGGCGATGATAGATGGTGATGTTTTCATTTTCATAGTTTATCAATAACCTCTTGTCTATTCCAGATAGATGGTCATATGCAGAGAGGGGAAGAAAGGAGAGAGGAGGAAGAGAGAGCGAGAGAGAGAGAAGATGAGAAAATGGTCCTCAAGTGTCCACACTGGTGCCATCCTGACTCAATCAATAATTTACATATTAACTGGGCTGTTTGTTTGCAGCAGGGTAGGTTTGTTGCTTATGGTGTGGTATTAGGACCCTCATGGGATTCTCGAAAGATGACTTGTTACAACTCTGAATTCTATTTTTATTAAGATGTTACTTTACATGGTAGTGTGATAAATGTGATAAAAACTTTCAAAGCATTAGATTAAGTCCTATTGATAATGCGCCTTTCTGTATTCTAAGAGCAAATTCTGGTGTGATTAGCTTCACTGGGATCAGTAAAATAAAGGGCAGTCAAGGAACAGGGTCAATTCTATTGAAGAAAACCTTTCCCATACAGATTTAGCACCATGAAACAAAGAAACAATTATCATAAGAACATGCCTCACACTACTTGTTTCAGTTCTTTCTGTTCTGAGTTCAAATCCTGCTGAGTTAAAAAATTTGCCTTTGGTCCTTTCAGAAATAAAAGTACTAGGGTCAATGTAGTCAACTTACCCCATCCCCTCAAAATTGCTGGTCTTGTACCAAAACTAGAAATAATAATAGTTATTATTATTATTATTGTTGTTATCACTACTACTACTACTACTACATCAAAAGACTAGTTCTTATTTCTACTAATTATTGTACCTTTGCTCTATATTGTCATATATTTTTTAAATCTGTTTTACATGTATTACATTTTTTCCTAATCCTTCCCTTGTTTATTGTATGTGTGTATATATATATGTGTGTGTGTATATGTGTGTGTGTGTGAAGGCGCATGGCTCAGTGGTTAGAGCGTTGAGCTTACGATTGTGAGGTTGTGAGTTCGAATCCCGGACCAAGCTGCGTGTCATGTTCTTGAGCAAGACACTTTATTTTACATTGCTCCAGTTCACTCAGCTGTAGAAATCAGTTGCAACATCACAGGCACCAAGCTGTATCAGCTTTTGCCTTTCCCTTGGATAACACTGGTGATGTGGAGAGGGGAGGCTGGTATGCATAGGCGACTGCTGGTCTTCCATAAACAACCTTACCTGGACTTGTGCCTGAGAGGGTAATTTCTAGGTGTAATCCCAGGGTCAGTCATGACTGAAGGGGGTCTCAGCAGATATATATATATATATATATATATATAAAAACAAATAGTAAATGAGTATATGCATATGTACGTACAGGTATGTGCATACCGACATCCACCTGTATGTATAGGTG
>NC_069003.1:19567412-19575985 GCF_001194135.2 Octopus bimaculoides
AAGGGAGGAAGTAGAAGAATAGGTGAGCAACGAGAGGAAAAGAGAAAGAGAGGAAGTACGAGGGGGAAAAAAGAGATACGTAGTAGTAACAGAGGAAGAACGAGAGGGGTAAAGCGAGATACGTAGTAGTAGAGAGGAAGAACGAGAGGGGGGAAAATGATAGAGGAAGAGAAAGAGAAAGAGATAGAGTAGCGTCGGAAAATATGAAGTTACGAAAACTACTAACAATTGGAGACGCTGCGTTCAATCATACACACACATTCCAGGATATTTGTCATTTTCTATAAAAAAATTTTGTATGCATTTGTAAACATGCATGCATGCATCAGGCACTGGTATCCCATGAAGAAATGACTATTAATTTTAACAATGATATTATTAAGACTATTTAATTTCTTAGTTTTACATTTTTATTATTATTATTATTATTATTATTATTAAGACGGCAAACTGGCAGAATCATTAGCAAGCTAGGGAAAATGCTAAACAGCATTTTATCTTGTCTTTAAGTTCTGATTTCAAATTCTGTTCAAAGCCAATATGCCCTTCATCCTTTTGGAGTCAACACCAGTTGAGTGCCGGAGTCAATGCATTCGACTAGCCCCAACTCCCAAAAATTCAGGCCTTGTGCCTATAGCAGAAAGGATTATTAATACTATTATTCAATAACCTTATTATTATTGCATGCTTTTGCTACACTACAAAGCTCAGCTCTGTGTGCCTTAGCCATGTGCAGTGTTTTGTTTTCATTTTGTCTTTTTGTTATGACAACCAGTGAAGCTATATTTATGTAATATAGCTGTTCAGCAAAAAGAAACTGATGGAATAAGTACCAGGCTTAAAATAAATACTGGGGTTGATTTGATCAACAAAACCTTTCAAAGTGGTGCCCCAGTATGGTTGAGTTTAATAATTGAGACATTTATTCTACATAATATGTAAGCTCTAGATTTGTATTATCATTATTATTATTATTATTATTATTATTATTATTATTATTATGATGATGATAAGGGCGGTGTATCTAAGAGAATGCTGCACAATATTTATACAAGCTATTTATATTCAGAGTTCAAATCCTGCCAAGGTCAATTTTGTCTATTATCTCTCCTTGGGAAAAATTTAGATAAATTGAGAGAACCGATCAAAGACTGGTTAATTTAAACAACTAATCCACTTCACCTCAAAATTTCTGGCCTCATACCAAAATTACAAAATTATTATTTTTATTAAGGCTGAAAAGATTGAGGACCAACACTTCCCTCTTCAGTCAAGTCTACATTGACGTTTTCAAGTTCCACTAAAAAAATATAGTAATAGTAGAGGGGTGTGGTGTCTCCCAGCAAAATTGTGAAAAGGTGGGTGATAGTGGTAAAAAGGTTTGGATTGAATAGAATTACTCTAAGCATATTGATGTGAATTACTAATAATGTGAACTACTAATAATAAGTATATTAATAATCATGAACAACAGTGGGGTGAGGGCTTGTACCCTTGGTGGTCAGTGTGACCCTTAATTTGTGGGGTTCCTTGACTGGCCTAATTAGTGACATTCCCGTATCATCCATGTGCATTCACATATTTTGTATATTATGTTTACTTTTCATCCCATCTCTCTCCTCCTCAACATTTCTTCTAGTAATATTTTTATGTAAACTTCTACACAAATCATAAACTCTCCATGTGACATTTCTCTCATCAGATATCCCTGTGCCAAATAAAAGAAATTATTATTTTGATCATTAGGTGACAAGTTGGCAGAATTGTTAGCATGCTAGATACAATGATTAGTGGCATTTCATTTATCTTTACATTCTGAGTTCAAATTCTGCCAAGGTTGACTTTGCTTTTCATCCTTTCAGGGTTGATAAAATAGGTACCAGTTGAGCACTGGAGATGATGTAATCAACATACCCAATCCTCCAAACTTGCTGGCTTTTGTGTCAAAATTTGAAACTGTTATTATTATTATTGGTGCCATGTAAAAAGCAACAGTGCTGGTGCCATATAAAAAGCACCCAATATACTCTGTAAAGTGGTTGGTGCTTGCTAGGAAGGGCATCCAGCTGTAGAAAAACCAAACCAAAACAGACTAGGGGACCTGGTACAGCCCTGCCCTTGCCAGCTCCTGTCTAGCAGTCTAATCCAAGCCAGCATCGAAAGCAGGCATTAAGTGTTGATGATGATGATGATGATGATGATGTGGAGCTTATTTACAGTTAGAACTAACTACTTCGGAGTGATGAAGTTGTTCCTATATTTCTGTGATACCTAGTGATAGTTAGAGCCATCTTGGACCAGTGAGTTGCTCCGGCACTCTGTGGTGATTTGAATCAATCAAGAGTCAAGTGTTCTGTCCATAGATATGATAACACAGTGTTGGAAACAGGATACTAAATGCTGAACTTGCAGCAGACTGTCCTATACCCTATTCAAGTGGCCATTCACATCTTCCGTATAATGCTAGGAGGGGTGGGGATTAAATGAAAACAAATAATAATCAATAATAGAACAAACCAAAGAAGGAGCATCTATGTTATCACTCAACGTGTTAAAAATAGCAGCTAAATCTCCCTCAGATCATACTTGTTTGCTTGGAGGGGGTGGGGGCGAAGACACACTAGATATCATTGTCTGAAGTTATGCTATGTCTGAAAAAGTCGAGGTGGTTGCAGCTTTTAATCAGACACACTGGATCTGGGTCAACGTGGGACAAAACAACAGCAACATCAATAATGAAGATGCAATTTAAAAAATGATTAAAAAAAAAGTAAATAATATATATATATATATTTATGTAACATTTGTAATTAAAAACAAAAAAAAGAATCACTTACTCCAATCAACATCTTGGTAAGTCCGAATTACTTTTTGAGGCAATTTATGTTTCATTGAATTAGTCCCAGGTGTATGTATATATTATGTTTGTGTGTGTGTGTGTATATGTATATATATATATTATATTCAATGAGTCGACAGCAACCATATATATATATCGATATATATATATGTATGTACGTGTGTGTATTTTTGCTGCTGTTTGTATTATTTTTTTCTTTCCTTTTACTTTTATTTACTTCAGCAGAGGAGTGATGGTGGTGATGGTGGTGGTGACGAGTAGGATGAGGACACAAATATAGGGGTGGATATAAAGGGGTATGGGGTAGAGGTGGTAGCAATGAAGGCTTTTTCCTCTTCACCTTTGTTTTGTTGTTGTTGTTTAAATAAAATCACAGCTTCAAAGTATCGCCAATGTAATAAAGAGTAATGAACATTTTTCGTTGTCGTCGTTGTCATTTACCATTTCATTTTTATTTTATTCTTATTTTTATTTTAGTTACAAAAACGCAAGGAGGACAATGACAAGTTCCAGGTGAAAAAAAAAAAGAAAAATTAAATAAATAAATCCCAAGCTTATTCAGGTAAAAACTAACAAGGCCATGACTACACGACGACTGTTCGCTGTACTGCCGCAGCACATGTTAATTAACATCACATACATACACACACACGCACAAATGCACACGTATACATACATGCATACTCACATAGATACACACAAACTACACTCGCATGAAAAAAAAACAACAAACAAAACAAGAGATAAAGAAAAACAGAAAACAAAGGCCAGCAAAAAGCAAACAACAATAACAGTAATAGTGGCAGTAGCAGCAGAGAGGACGGCGATGGAGTTGGTGTGTATGCAACAACTTCTCAGTCAACAGACATACATACAGCTAACAACAACAGATAGAGCAAGCAGCATGTGTTGGGCTCTCTATATTGTAATGATGAAGATGATCCAGAGAGTGTGTGGTGGTGGTGGTGGTGGAGGGGGATTGAGAAACAGCAGTCAAAGCAAATTAGATCGTTGGAGGTGGAGCTTATATCATCATCATCATTATTGTTGCTGTTGTTGTTATTATTTTATATTAGACATTATGTTATATTCTATATTGTATGGTGTTGTGCTACTAGCAATGTTCAATCAACTCCTACTGTTCCCCATTCCCTCTGCCACCATCACCACAACCATCACCGCTTTTCCTCGCCTGCCAAATTCATCCTGTTCTCCTCACCTCCGAACTACCAAAATGGGTTTGTTCTCTTCTAAAGCAGCATTATTGATCACCCTATGTGAAGATATTTTGAATAATGTTGGAGATTCACCCAAAAATGATATGTGTGTGGGGGAGGGGTGTATGGGAGGAGTGGAGAATCAGACAGACAGACAGATATGATGATAATATTATAACAAATCTTACACAGTAAGAGTCTTACCACCAACAAGGTTTAACAAATGTACAACTCGGACAGAATTATTCCATTCAACCAATCAACTTGGAACTCGTTAAAATAAAAGTTTTAACTAAACTAAAGAAGTTCACAACTTTTATTTATAAATTTTCTCCTCTCCCCAACACTTTTCCTCTTCTCCTCTTCCTACTGCTCACTAAAATTAGATGTTTTGGATGACAGGAGGAGGTGGCTGTCGACAGTTTAGTAACAAAAAATTATTTTTCTTTTCTTTATCAATTTAGCAAATGAATTAATAAAAATAAAAAAAACTTACAAAGCACTTATATAATTTAATATAACCATGTGTCAGTTACGATTTTCATAAAACCAAAGAAAATAAATTAAAATAAAAGCCACAAACATAAAAAAACAATCAAATCCCAATTATTCTTTGAATGATGAAAATAACTCGAGAATCAATGTAAATTAGAAAATTAGATATATTTTTACATGGGTGGGGTGAGGGAAGTATAAATCGTTATTTCACTTCAAATATAATTCACAGACAATGAAAAAGAGACAATTCAGATATCGCAGTCAACAATGATAATAAATATATGAAAGGTCTTAATAATTGTTGCTAATTTAGGCACAAGGCAAGTAATTTTGAGGGGCGGGATTTAGTCAATATCATCAACTCCTGTATTTGACTTATAAAAAAAGACCCCTTTGGTCATGACTGGCTATGGGATTGCACCTAATAAGTCCCCCTCTGAGGCACAAGACTGGGCAAGGTTGTTTATGGAAGACTAGCAGTCACCCATGCATACCAGCCTCTCCTCTCCACACCAGTAATGTTGTCCAAAGGAAAGGCAAAGGCTGATACAGCTTGGTACCATTAACATCGCAACTCATTTCTACAGATGAGCGAACTGGAGCAACATGTCTTGCTCAAGAACACGACACACAACCTGGTCCAGGAATTGAACTCACTATCTCATGTTTGTGAGCCTGATGCTCTAACCACTACAAAAGGATGAAAGGCATGGTTAACCTTTGTGACATTTGAACTCAGAACATAAAGAGTGTGAACAGTTTTAATAATGGTTTCTAATTCAGACATGAGCTCAGCAGTTTTAAAAGGAGGGTGTTAGTCAAATAAACAGACTCCAGTACTTGAGCAGGACTTTATTTTATTAAATCTGAAATGATGAAAGGCAAAGTTGACCTCGGCAGAATTTGAACTCAGAATGTAAAGCTGAAAGAAATGCTGCTAAGCATTTTTTCTGGAGTGCTGAGGAATGAGTTCTGATTTAGGGACAAGGCAAGCAATTTTGAAGTGAGGGTATTAGCTGAAGCCATTGACTCAAATACTTGACTAGTACTTTAATGCTAGCATGGAAAGCGGACATTAAACGATAATGATGATAATGATCCTGGAAGGGTGAAAGGCAAAGTTAACCTCTGTGAGGGTTGAACCCAGAATGTAAAGAAAGTGACTAAATAATAAGTATATTAATAATCATGAAAGACTTGGTCAGAATTTACACTGGATAACATGCCATAAGTTTGGCCTCCTATATGAGAAGAACTAGTGGAAATATAACCCTGTCATAGTATTAGAAAATCAAGACATCACAGTTCTTCAAGACTAGTATTCAAATGGATCAAGCTATTTAAACCGATAGACAAGATATTGTTTTCAAAAATCATATTGACAAAACATCAAAACATGTCAGCTCATAATTGGTACTCTGCTGATTCTGACAAAATGGGAAACTTTAAATAAATGTAGCATGAAAACTGGTGAAGCAGTGTGCACTCATGCATGTATGTGTATGTATGTATGTATGCATATGTATATATAATATGTGTTATGATAATGATGCTTACCATGCTGCAATATATACAGTAATCCTTTGACTGTCGCGGGTGTTATGTTCCAAAACCTCCCACAGAAATAATTAAAATCTAAAAAAATATAAATACCTATTGGTAGCAGAAACCTGCAATACAGCGAGGAGTCTGTGATATAAATTTACATATATTAGCCAGAAAAATCCATGATGTACTGAGTGCGCGATAAGTGAACTGCGATGTACTGAGTGCACGACAGGTGAACCATGATATGGCGATGGATTAATGTATTGTGTTTTTAAGATAAGTCTATGAAGAAATTTTCTCTCAGACAAAAACGACAGCATCGTGCCTTTCAATGGTGTATATATATATATATATATATATATATATATATATATATACATTTAGTATTATACACATATATTAAGTCTCTCATCAAACAGGAAGGTAATGATGACAGGAATAACTTGCTAACACACCAGACACTGGTGAATTATCAATCACTCTTATATCAAATTGTTGATATAAAATATCTTTCCAATAAGAAACATTCTCATTTAATTATACATCGCTGCTTAATATATTCCAAGATCATAATCAATGTAAAACTTAAAAATATATAAACACATGTGTGTGTGTGTGTTTGTGTGTGTGTTTGTGTGTGTGTGTGTTTGTGTGTGTGTGTGCATGGAAACAAAATTTAATTAAAAGAAATATCTATGTAATTGTATAAAAAAATTATAATAATAAAATAAAAATAAATATTTGTATTGGACATAAGAGTTAAAATAATTTTTACATTTTGCAATCAATATATTTTTCATCACAGGTAAATTTTCTACATCACCTGGAGACATCCAATTAAGATCCAAGAAAAATTTATCAAAATTCCAAATAAATAAATGAATATCTAAAAGCTATCAAAAAGAATATTTACTGTTCATTAATATTTTCAAAGATAAAGTCATTGTTTTTTTTGTTTTTTTTAATATTTTTGTTTATGGAATTTAAGGTAAAACTTTAATAATAAAATTTCAAGATTCTATTGACAGTCTTGTATCATTTTTCAAGATAGTATAAGAGTAAATAAATAACTTGACATCTTTTGAAATATCTTAAAACTTGTTCTATTTTTGTCAGTTTCTTTGGCAGGGAGAATGGAAAGTTTAGTTGTTATCGTTGTTGTTGTTGAACCCTAGGTCAGTCCTGAATGAACAGATCTATGAACAAACACATTCCAGCCATGACCAGTGAATGTGCTATTTTTTTAAGACAGTGTATCTAAGACTACATTATCCTGAGCTTTTTTTTTTTGTTTTTTAAGCTAACTGAGTATAATTTGAGAGATTTGTTTGTTATTTCTAGCATGTCAAGTGATCACAAAGAGTCTTTCTAACATTTGTATGAATTACATAAAGTAATTGTAGCTAGAATATAATTTCATAGATTAATATAACATTGGCACTCATTCGGTATTACGTGTCAAAAGTGAAACAATAAGATCTATATTGTAATGTCATATAATATTGTTTCACTTTTAATTCTAAAGTGATAAAATTAAGATCATCTTATTTCTATTATATTTGAAATAAATGAATAATTTACATCCTAATGTAAACAACATTATGCATTGGCAACTTTCCGTCTTTATGGCCATGACAGTGGAATGGTGTGTCAGTGTATGTGTGTTGACTGACATAACAAATGGCTGGAAATGAAACTCTTGACAAAAAACAATGAGGTGACAGGTCCAAGGTATATAAAAATACACATTTACTGTTCAATTACCAGTTAATAATTATTGCAGCAGTTGCAAGGTTGCACAACATCAGCAAACGCATGCAGCAGCACATGAAATGGAGTCTCATGATAGAAGCGAGATGAAACTTTCTCAAGATCAGCAAAGGGATGCTGCAGCATGTCAATGGCAAGTCTATCACCTCATTGCTTCCCTGGAATACTCCAAATGGACACATGACATGTCGATTGCTTGAATTACCCCATTATTTCCTTCACAAATGTTTTGTTGCCAATGTTGCATTTTCTCATATCACCCATTTCAACATAATTGCAATGTACATACTAACTATGCCATTTTAATCCCGAGCAATGCCGGGTATCTCTGCTAGTATACATCGGTTTCACCAGTCCTCAGTCAAATCGTCCAACCCATGCTAGCATGGAAAGCGGACGTTAAACGATGATGATGATGATGATATATATATAAGCAATAAATTAAATAGAAAGATTCAATTGACAATCTAACAATTTATTTATATTATGATATAACATAATATACTATGAATATAATATAAGATAACATAAAAAAATTATTAAAAACCAAAAAAGCCAACAATTTGTTTTGACTTATATACATTATTTGATTTATAAACAATTCATATCCATCTATTTAAGTCTCCGACCAACCGACCGACCAACCTACCTACCTATTTATCTATCTCTCTCTCTCTCTT
>NC_069003.1:19576152-19582847 GCF_001194135.2 Octopus bimaculoides
TATAACTTAGCAGTTCAGCAAAAGAGACCAATAGAATAAGTACCAGGCTTTAAAAAATAAGTCCTGGGGTCAATTCATTCAATGAAACCTTTCAAGGCAGTATCCCAGCATGGTCACAATCAAATGACTGAAACAAGTAGATGGTAAAAGGTGTGTGTGTGTGTGTGTGTGTGTGTGTGTGTGTGTGTGTGTTATGTGAAGACTAACTTCTGTGAATAAATCACCCAACAACCATTGTTGTATGAATGATGATCCTATCCATATGGTGACTGACACATTTTGATTTCTCTCCATGAACAGTTTAATTCCTACCAGTAAACAAGGAGAGCAGGTGAAAAAGTGAGGAAATCCTTTCATTACATTTTTTTGTCTTTCAAACAATCAGAAGTGACACAAAATGTTTCTTGGTTAATATACATTTCATATTTGTCCTATATCTTTAGACAACTTGTATTTGCATTTTGTAGATTATCAGTAAAGAATAATAAGATAGCAGATAATCAATCATGATACTATTATATCGAAGCAGTGTATTCAAGTAGCTATCACCATTCAAATCAAGAAAATGAACAGGAAGATGGACTAAAAATAAAATAATTGAAAAAAAAAAATTTTAAGAAAAAAGAATAGAATCACAGTTTTTAAGATAAAAACTGAAATCATTTTGAATGTATTCTTTGTTTGTTCTTTTTTGTTGAGGTGAAAGCAGCCCTTACAAGTTTGTTGTGGAAACAGTCCATCTTTGGTTTTTTTATTGTTTAGTATCAGATGATGAAATGATTGCAGAGCAATGTGAAATGAAGTGTTTTGCTCAAGAACACCACAGAATGCTCAGTCTGAGGATCAAAACCATGATCTCACAATCGTGAATGTCGCATTCTAACCACTAAGCTACGTGCCTTCATACACACACAAACAGATACATACATACACACACATATACATACACACACACATATATGCACACATTCATACACACACACCATATATATATATATATATATATATATATATATACACACACACACACACATATACATATATATAAACATACACATATATAGAATGAGTTTTTAACTCAAATTTCTTGCAATATAGGTGCTTGGCACCTTCAGTCAAAATTAGTGATGATAATTTTTTCTTTTATGATCGATTGATTGATGGATGGATGGATGAATGAATGATGGCCACTTCCTCATTCTCGAGTATAGCCATCACTTGAAGCATTTCAGAATTGGTATCACATGTGAGGAGCATGGGTGTGACATTCCAGGCTGACAAGTGACCTACACACTTTGGTGTCGATGTTATGCGTAACATCTGTACCACAGTGTACCAACAACAGGAGCCACTTGTTGGTCATCATGCACTTCCATGTGTCATTTCAAGTTCTCAGCTGATAGGCAAACCTTACTGCATTCATGGCATATTATTATGTTGTGTATGGCACAATCCAAGTCAATTCTCTGTACATAACTTCTTTTGTGACTTTTCAGTCCTGCTCCGCTGAAGCAGAATCTCCCACATTCATCACATGTTAGCTCACTGTGGTCACCCACACTCTTTCTAGCATCCCTCTTCAACTTTCTGTAATTTCCACGAGCTATTTCAAAATTCTTACTTACATCACATATTGCTTTCTTTCATTTGCTCAATCAGTTGCAGTTTCTTCCTAATCCTTTTCTAAGACATTAGCTTCCTTCAAGAATGGTTTCATGCAATCTTTGAACCTCATCTTAGATTCATGAGGTGGACAGTTTCCATTCCTCAACTCACCATACAGGAGTTGCTTCAGAGTCCTGCAGTCATTCATTCTTACTAAGTGACCCTTCCATTGGGATTGACGCTGTAAAATGATTGACTCAATACTTTGACAGTGACTTCTTCCAAGGAAATTAACATTATAAACAGGGTGAGCCAAAAGTCACACACCAAAACATTTGACATTTTATTTATATTACATTATTATTATCATTATTATTATTATTATTTTGTTCATCATGTACATGTATGTGTGTATTCATCATTATTATATTTTATTCAATTAAAAAAAAAAAAATTGAAACGTGTCTTTGACACTTCTGGAGGGTATTAAACTTATTTGTGAGTAACTTTTGGTCCGCTCTGTATACATGTGTGCATGTGAGTGTGTATGTAAAAATACACACACACACACATGTTGTTGTTTTGATAAAATACCCCCAATACACAATGTAAAGTGGATGGTGTAAGAAAGCCATCCAGCCACAGAAACCAAGCTGATTTAAAATGTATGAGCAAGAACTGTTTCTCCAAACATGCCTAGGTGGGAATAACTTTAAATATGAACTGATTCGAGTCATGAAATCTCAACCAACCCATCATGGAAAGCAGGTGATGACAATGATAATGAGAATATGAGTACTTGAAGACAACCAGACAATAAAGCAACTGAAAGATAACTTAGATAAAAGTACAAATATTAAGTAAATAATCATTAACAATGAGGGAGGGCTGAGAGCACCTATAACTACTCACGCAACAATTCTTAAAAATGTAGACATGTAAAAAACAAAAATAATAATAAAGCATTATCTGTAAAAATAATAAATAAATGCAACTTCTTTAGTTTTTATCACATTTAGAATAATATATTAAAGTATAAGTTAATGACAAACAAACATAAATTGGTCTGATTGTGTAATTTATGTAAATTACAGAGGCAAGGAAATATTTAAAATCAAGTAACAAACAAAGCGAAGAAACAAAAACAATAAAAGTTGATCGTAATAACAATAAATCCACCATGATATAGATAAATAGAGGTGAGCTGATTGCTGCAGGGTTTTGATGGAGATGGAGAGAGAGAGAGAGAGAGAGAGAGAGAGAGAGAGAGAGAGAGAGACAGTGAGTATGTGCGTGTCTAAGAGAGAGAGAGGCAGGGCAGGGGAGAGAAACATCATAATCAGATTTGATTGATCTAAGTAATAATTTAAATCGTTAAGTAAGTTAGAAAAGAAGTGATCTGCAATAGACTAAAGAGCAACAACAGTTGCTGAAATTAGTTGATGGTAGTAGTAACAGTGTCACTGAAGTTTAACAAAGTAGTTTCCATTAAAACAAAAATAAACAACAGAATATAAAAAAAAAATGAAACAAAAAATATAAAAAAATAACAGTATCAAAATTGACCATAGCTAAACATATAGTTGTACATGTGTGTTTGAGAGAGAGAGAAAGAGAGAGAAAGAGAGATATAGACAGCATGTTTTCAGACACTATATTCTCAATTATATACTCAAAAATAAGCTAATATTTCTCTCTTTCTAAAGTCTTAGATAATATTATTTTCCTATATCTGTAATCCATTAATCCTTTAGATACCAACCCACCTGAGCCTGCCCCTGTTATAAAGTGATCTCAACTAAAATCTTCCATCAAAATTTCATGTGAATTTATGTTCCAAAAACCAGCTTAATAATAACAGCAGTTATCTGGCTAAATTCTTTGTTATTTTCAAAATTAATTGAGACAAAGACAGCGTATTTTAAGAGAAATATGTTAACAAAAGGATTAACGTGGTACATGCTTCTAACAACAATGACTGCAATGATACTGGTGCCAGACTGTATCAGCCCAAATCAGCAGCTTTTCCCTCAATGACAAAGAGAAGAAACTTGCATGCATGGCAACCAACAGTTTCTCTCAAAGAAAAAAAAATCATGCCCAGACCTGCACACATGTGCAGATTCATGATCAGCATTAACTGATGGAGACCCCTATCATTCACTCTTTCCTTCTCCATCATCCCCTCACTCTAATCACTCAATTTCTATCATCATACTCTGGTTTCCTTCACACATCAATCTGGGCTTTTACTGTTATCAGTCAACAATCTGCTGCTCATCTCTTGGCCATGTTGCTTTGAGCAAACAGACACATCAGAGCAGTGAGAGCTCTTTAAGCTTATCAAAATGCAAGGTAACCTAACTAGTGTTAGTGCCATAATAATATGACCCAGTGCACTCATAAAGAGTGGTGACAACATACGATCAGGAGGACCCTTTGATTTGACAAGGACATAACAGTTTCTCTAGTGTTGGTGCCATGCTAAAATACACTCCAGATACCCTGTAAAGTAGATGGTATTATAAAGGGCATTTGGCTGGAGATACCAAACCAAAAATGAAACATGACCTGTTCCTCTGACCCATCTCAGAGAGTAATGGTCCGAAATATGATCCATCGAGGAGGCAGTGGCCCCAACTAAGAATTGGCTCTGACCACAATGAATGACACATTCACCCTACGCTAAAAAAAATTCATGGTAATTTTTCATTAGACATGGTATGCCATTCAGAAAGCTGCAGTTTGACCATGACTGGCATGGTGGCTCCATTGTCAGCTCAATTAACATAGGTTTATACAGAGGTGAGTCTCAACAAATTCCACTTAAGCTTTATTACCAAGGTTCACATCCTTGAGTAATCCTCACCCCACCCTCATAGAATATTTAGTTTCTCTCTGTAATATTTAACCTTCAGAATTTGCTGAGTATCAAATCACATGACAACTTTGAAACACCATCATCAGAGTTACAGCACATAACCATTTGATCTCTCGTATACTTCTTTCAGTGTTACCTGTCGTATATGACAGAAGAAATTCCTAAAACTCTGACGACTGAGTTGGAGGAAAAACTGCTCTGTGGTTGCACGACCTTCTGGAACCACCCAATGGGTATATTATCATCAGACACTTTTCTAGGCTTGTATGGGTCAGATGGAATGTGTTGAGGCAGATTTTCTATGACTGGATGCCCTTCCTGTCACCAACCCTCACTTGTTTCCAAGCAAGGTAATATTTCCTCTATGGCCAGACATGCTTTTCACAGGAGACTGGAAATGAACAACATAATTTGTATGATGGTGATGCTCATTTACAACCACCATATGATGTCAAAGCAAGGGACACACAAATGTGTCTGCCTGTGTTTGAAAATAATTATGGGATGGTCATGGCTGAAATGCTTTGATCATAGGCCTTTTTGATTACAGCCAACTTGAAATTGAACAACACTTATCAGTTTTAAAATACTATTAGTCTTCTTTCTCTCTTCACATCTTCATCTAATCTCTCATAGTTTCTTTGATGAAATCCATCACATCTCAAGTGTGATCTCTCACATACTACAACCATTACTGACTTTAACAACATCCTCATATGACCTCTCAACCACCACCACTACCACCACCCACCTCACAGTCACTGATGCCACTGCTGTCACCATCTGCAACAAAGGAACTCAAATTGTAACCATCCCAACTTGTTGATACAGATTGGTGTATCTAGGACAACATTCTCAAATGTGACCTTTTTTTTAAAGAAAAAAAAGGATACACTGTAGAAAAAATTGAGCTGCAATTTTTAGCTGGGCTAATATAAGCACTCACCTTCTCCTCACTGACTGACAACAACCTTCATCTAAGGACTGCATGAGTCCGAGCTGTTATTTTAGAGTCAACAAGTGGTGCTGTACATCTTCAGAAATGAAGTGTTAGATGGAAAGGTGATTTATAAACTAAAGAGAAAAAATATCTGGCAATATAAATTTCTATAAGATTACAGTTTGGTTTATGTGAAGAGGACATCTTAAATTTACACTTCACTAGACTACCCTCCAAAGTTCTGTTACATTCTATGTCTACGGAATTCTATGTCAACTGATAAATGATGCGAACCACTGGATTAATGCCACAGGCAAGCACTCTGCTAACAATAGTCATTTATCTGTTAGCCTGTCATATTTGATGTGATGTCTTCACTGGGTTACATTAGATATCACTTAGGTACACTTTAGATTCTCAAACTATAATGGCAACATCTATCTAAACAGCTGAACTTGCAGTAGGGTCAGATCTGTTAAAAGGTAAAGGGTGGGGGAAGAGTTTAGCCTCTATGAGGTCACATTGGCTGCCAGAAATAGCAGCCAAATCTTCCTCAAAAATGCATACTATTGCCATAACCATTTAAGCATTCATATTACTTTGTTAAATATAACACTTATTTATTCACATTCCTTTGAATTAAATCATGCACTATCTCATAACTTCTTGATGATGTGTTTGTTTACATTTAGAATGACATTGCAGGGAATGGGTGAGAGGCCAGATCTGACCAATTTGAACATATAGCAAGTAGAATATTTGGGATGAGCATGGCCAGTTTAAATGCTAAAGGGTTAAAAAGGAAAGAAGTGTGTAACCAGAAAAAAGTAGCCATGGATACATTACACCTTAAATCAATGGTGCATTGTTAAAACAGCAATCCAAATAGAAAGCAGATCCCTTTTTTTTTTTGTTGTGTATATAGGACTTTGCTTATCAAAAATTATTATGCTTTTGGATGGGAGAATGACAGTGATGTACATATGTAACCATAAGTAATGATCTTCTGCTTTCAGATACTTATTGATAGATAAGGGTGTGTATATGAGTGTAGATGTATGTATGAATGCTTCAACATTTGAATATATATATTTATTTTTCTCTCCTTGTTTCTTTCTGTGTTTCTTTCTGTGTTTCTTTCTGTGGAAGAGCATAGGCGCAAAACGTTAAAGTCTTTTTCACTTCCCAAGCGTTATACTAACATATCAGTTTGTTGTCTACACCACCTGTCTTCGTCTTTTGTTTTTTTGTGAATTCTCCCTATATACA
>NC_069003.1:19582857-19584503 GCF_001194135.2 Octopus bimaculoides
ATAGACAGATAGATAGATAGATAGATAGATAGATAGATAGATAGATAGATAGATAGATATTGGCCACTGTGTAAAGTGGCTGGTATTAGGAAGGGCATCCAGTTGTAAAACCCATGCCAGCATGGAAGACAAATGGTAAATGATGATAATAATGATATATATTCAAATTTAAGTTTCATGGTCAATTTAATGCCTACACACACATACACACCACATAAAATACCATAAAACAGAATAAAAAAGAAATTATTCCAGAGTCTTGATATAGGTTTTATGGGCTCTTTTTAATAATTTTTCTACATATTTTTTTTTAAATGGTATATTTACATGTCAGTGTAAAGAAGAAAGAAACAAAAGTATTCAATAGAAAAAGTAAAATTAAACAAACACACACACAATTTATAGGAAACTCAAAAATCAAAACTTCATTGGCCTATTCGGAGTTTCTGGGTGCTGATCTTCAAACAAATATTCTGTGTGTGTGTGTGTGTGTGTGTGAGTGTGTGTGTGTGTGTGTATAGAGAGAGATACAAAATAAGTATGCAATATACTTACTATAGTCAGGATCAGCGGCATAAAGATCTATCTGGTTAATGTCTAGCTGTTTTTCAGCACCATCAGACACAAGGTTCACAGCCATATTTGAAGGAGAATGTGGAGTTGGTGCAGAAGAAGCAAGATTGACTTTATTTTTTACTTGAGCTGAAATAGCAACAACAACATTAATAATAATAATAATAATAATAATAATAACAATAATAATAATAATAATAATAATAATAATAATAATAATGATAATAATAATAATTCTTCATAATAGCAACAGCAGAAAGAATATACTTCTTTTATTTTTCAAAGGCAAAAAAAAAAAAACAGGTCAATGGAATTGCAAACAAAAATATATTTTCCAAATATAAAACGTCCAGAAATACAACCAGAGAGAAGGATATGGAACATTGGTGGAACAGCTCTGGTTGTTTGTTGTTGTTTTTTATTACTATATAACAGATAGAATAGTAATAAGGCAATAAGTTCAGAAGGTAATAGATATAGGAGATAAAAAACAAGGGAGGATAAGGTAGAAAATAAATAAATAAATATCCCAGTCACACATCAACTAAACAATTGCAAACAGTGTGTGTTTGTGCATGCATAATACATACACACACATATGTACACCCATAAATGCACACACACACATATATATATAAGCATATATGTTCATATATATACATATATGCACATATACATTCATATATACATATACATTATATAAATATATATATATATATATTATACGCGTACACATAAATATTATATTCATATGTTATGCATACTCCTATGCACACACATACACATTTACCCAACCATACACACATGCATACGCACACGGTATAATATGCATACACATACACAGATATATATGCATACACACACACATATATGTATACACAGACATAAAGTTCTTTTATCAAGCACCCATAACATTAGAAATACTATCCATAGGACAGACAAAAAAGAAATACAAAAATACAAATAAAAAATTGTTTACATTCAAGAATTATGCATCTGCTTGCCTGTCAATCTCACTTTTCAGTGGTGGCAGTGGCGGTGGCGGTGGCGGTGGTGGTGGTGGTGGTGGTGGT
>NC_069003.1:19584763-19588403 GCF_001194135.2 Octopus bimaculoides
ATGACGATGATATATATTTTGTCTAAGCACAAAAATCTAATTCCATTGTAAAGGAGTATAGTCAATCAAACTGATCTCAACATATTTTTGAGTAATTATTTTAGAAGTAATCTATCTAATCTAGCTTAATAATAATAATAATAATAATAATAATAATAATAATAATAATAATAATAATAATAATAACAGCAACAACAACAATGCTGCCGCTGCCACCACCACCACCCTCAACCTCCTATCTGTTGGGTGGGTGCTTTTAATGGAGGCCATCCTGTAGTAAAAATTTAGACCAAACTCTGTTCTGAAGATAATTTGCTACCCAAATAAGTGTTGCATTATAATGCAGCAGAAACTAGCCCTGATCCCCACAAATTTCAGGCTTTGTGCCCAAAAGTAGAAATTATTATTATTTCTAAATTAAGCACAAGGCTAGAAATTTAGAGAAAGAAAACTATTTGATCATATCAACCCCAGTATTTGACTGGTACATTATTTTATCAACCTTGGAGGAATGAAAGGAAAATTTGATGTCAATGAAATTTGATCCAAGCATGTCCAATGCTCAAAGGTTTCTGCTAATCTACTACTCTTTGTTTCTTAATTTGGTACAAGGTCTACAATTTGGTGGTAAGGACAGTCTAGTCAATGTCATGGACCTCAAGATTTGACTGGTACTTTGTTTTATCAACCCAGAAATGTTAAAAAGCAAAGCTGACCTCAACAGGGTTTGAACTGAGAGCATAAGTCTCACAAATAATAATAACAGTAACCCTTTCTACTATAGGCACAAGGCTGGAAATTTTGTGGGGAGGGAGCTAGTCAACTCCATTGACCCTACAATGCTTCTTTAGGTGGGTCAGTAATAACATCTTTAAGATGACTCACCAGAGAAGAAGGGATTGCACTCAATAAAATATACAGCTGTTGCTGCTTGGATGTAATATTATTCACTGCAAAATACGACTCCATCTGGGTGAACCAAACTTGTACATCACCACTAAACACTGATGTCATGGCTGGGAAGTATAGTCTGTATGAATTAGTAAAATAGGCAAGCACAACCCTCAGCAATAAACAGAATGTTGATCCTTAATGACTTGTTTTATTTTCCATCCAAATGTGCATAAAACAAACCCAAAATGAAATAGGATCAAGTGCATAAAACAAACCCAAAATGAAATAGGATCAAGTCAAACACGGAGTAGTTTGAGACTTAAAGTTAATTTCCCCATATCATCCGAGGTATTTAGATTTGGTACTTGGGGGCTGCAAAACTGGTGCAAAATATCTGATGAGTTGTGTAGCTTAGTTGTGCAGTGAGGTAGCAATCTCATAGCAGTAAAAATGATGTTTACTAGTCAGCATTAACTCAGCAAAATGACCTGTCATCTAGACAATCAATCAGCAACTGAATTTTCGGCTTTTTAAAACTCGTGCTTCACTGCTGAGCAGAAGCATCCAATCACTGCTGCACAGAAATATCCCTCTGCAGCCAGCAGTGATTGGATGTTTTAAGTGTAGTACGACTGTGCTATGCCACTACAACAAAATAGTGCTAACTGGTCTCACTATAAACCTGAAAGGATGAAAGGCAAAGTCGATCTCAGTGGAATTTGAACTCAGAATGTAAAATCATAAGAAATACTGAATTGTTTCTAATTTAGGCACAAGGTCAATAATTCTAATTTAGGCACAAGGTCAATAATTTTGAGAGGAAAGGTTTAGTTGATATTACTGACTGGATGAAAAGCAGAGTTGACCAGGGCAGGATTTAAATTTAGAATGTTGGGTGCAGACCTCACATGGACAAATAATAATATTTTCCACCTCAGGTAAAAGAAGACAAATTTGGTGACAGGTTTTCATCAACTGCTGGAGATTACTGTCATGAGTCTTAAAATTCATAGGGCCAGTTACCTTGTTACTGACCCACCTAAAGAATCCTTGTATTTTTCAATAAAGTAACCGAGATCACAGCAATTCCTCCTGAACAGGACACCAGTCTGTCACATGGCTACAAATTTATCGCTGAGTGGACTGAAGCAATGTGAAATGAAGCATTTTGCTCAAGAACAATGTGCCACCAAATTCAGGATATGAAACCAATGTCTTGCAATCGTGAGTGCAACACCATAACTATTAGGCCATGTGCCTTCACAGGATTAGTGTAGCATCACTTAAATCAACCCCAGTATTTATAGACTAATGTTTTCTTTTGTTGACCCCAGTAGAATGAATAGAAATATTGGTTTCAAATTTTGGCACAAGGCTATCAATTTCGAGGGAAGGGATTAGTCGATTATATCAACCCCAGTTCTCAGCTGGTACTTATTTTATTGACCCTGAAAGGATGAAAAGTGAAGTAGACTTTGGCGGGATTTGAACTCAGACTGTAAAGACAGACAAAATGCCACTAAACATTTCGCCGAACATGCAAATGATTCTGCCTGCTTGCCACTTTAGAATGAATGGTAATATTAAACCTTGTTATGTCTTTAGACTCAGAATGATTTAACCTGTATGAGACATATACCAGCAAATAGTGTAACTCTAGGTAAAAGACAAGGAAAGGCATTCAATTTCGGTTGCTGCCATCATCCTGTTACCTTTTTATTAATTACAACTTTAATTTCCATTGAAGCAATCCTTCCTTCTCCTCCACCTGCCCCACCTCCTGTGCATAAAGAACTTCCTGAACACTTTAATGTAAGTTCTTTGACAGGGAGAAAAGTTTTTTGTTTGCTTAATTAATTCCTCACCCACCACAACATATCTCGCCACCACCGACCTTTCCCCATCCACCTTTTGTGATCTGATGATGAATATACAGTTTAAGGAATGTATCATCAATGACACAAACGAAAACAATGGTGGTGGTGGAGGTGGTGGTAATAGTGATGATGATGATGAAAGGAGTTGCACTAGTAATAGTGGAAACAGAGATGATTATAATGATGGTGGTGGTGATAATGATGGTAACAATGGCAACAACAATGACAAGAACGATGAAGATCGTGGTGCAGCAGAGGTAATACTCATGGTAGTTGATAGGAAGATGGTAGTGTTGATGAGGGTGGTGGTCGTGGAAACGGTGGAGTTGATGGAGGTAGTGATAATGGTGGTGGTGGTGGTGGTGGTGGTAATGATGACAATGATGATGGTATTGGCAGTGTTTTGTGTTGATGGTTGTGGTGAGTAGCAAAAAAGAGAGGAAATAGGAAGAAAAAGAAGGAGACGAAGAAGAACAACAACAACAACATGAGCAAGCTATTTATGATGATGATCATGGTGGTGGTGACGGTGGCAGTGGCGCTGACTGCGTCTGCATGTCAAGTTTCCTCTCCTTTTTACAAAAGAATAATCCCCAAAAGAACAGTCAAAGAAATTAACTTCTCTGCTATGAAAAGAAACAATTCTTTTTCACTGAATGGCTTAAAATTAGTTGAATGCTTCTACAGAAAGTAAGCATACCAGTGTTAACCACTACTTGTTGGGAAAAATATGCATGTATATATATATATATATATATATACACACACATATATATATACATATACACACTCCCGAGCGTCATACTAATATATACTTTTGTTATTTACACCACCTGTCCTCGTCTATTGTTATTATTTGTATATTCTCC
>NC_069003.1:19589485-19590400 GCF_001194135.2 Octopus bimaculoides
ATATATATATATATATATATATATATATATATATATATATATATATAATACATACATACATACATACATACATATATAGACACTAGAACTCTATATGGAGTTCTAGTTTTTGTAATTTCAATCCAAAATTTAATTACTGTCGAACAACGCAGCATTAGATTCAAGTGAAAATCAGGATAAATAATAATAGTAATGATTTCATTTATTAGTCACAAGGGTGTTCGGTGGCTAACATTACAAGCACAAATCACAATATTCAGTATTCAGAGAACAGTAAACAAAAAAGAATGGCACACACTGCTCATCAGGATAGAGAGGAAGAAAGACAAAAATGATGGTAATTTCTATACATACTTTAATCTAACCCTCTATCTATTTGTCTATATATCTCTAATTTTAAATAACAATCTCTTTCACTCTCTCCCATGTATCTAGTACTGTCTGTTTATCTGAGTCATCAAATGCTGGTCCTTCCCTTCTATTGCACCCTCTCCACAACACCTGCTCTCCTATTTTCCACTCAAACTTTCTTAAACACACATACTCATCTATATAATTAACTAGCAGAAATACCCGGCGTTGCCCGGGTTAAAGAGAATAATGAAATCTAAAAACGCCGTCTAGACTACGCATCATCTTTATATATAGAGATGTATATACACACATGTATATATATGTATATCAATATAAATATATGAAAGTCAATGAAGTTTTGTAAAAGAAGGTGATCATGTACATACTTTCTTGCTGTTGTGATTGTAACACCTCATTGTAAACTATGTTCCTTGTTTTCCCTTGTGGAGCATATACAAATAGGTCTTTTGTTGCTGCCCACTCTTGAGCAGCCAACATACAGTTGTCCATGTGAGAAGCAGGGCTCTTCCAAGAGAAGACCAGCTACAGACAGTGTTTGAC
>NC_069003.1:19591276-19593307 GCF_001194135.2 Octopus bimaculoides
TATCGAAATGTGATTGTTTCAGTTAGTGGAATAGTTTCATTTTTAAAGTGAAAGTATTTGACATGAGTGTTTTTGTTTCACTTTTGACACGTAATACTTAAATAGTGGAGGAGATATTATGTTGCCGTGTGCTCGAACTCTGCAAGAAGTTAATAATTTTTTTTTGACTAAAACACAATTGGAACCCTAAGTAAGGCATGTGTAAAATTTGAATGAAATTGGTTGCGTAGTTCTCGAGTTTTAGGGATTCACACAGACATACAGACAGACAGACAGACACACATTCTCATTTTTATATATATAGATAAAACAAGGTAAGTTAATGAGATACTACATCAGGGATGAGTGACCTGGGGCTAATTAAAAGCTAAAAGATCAATGGACCAATGTAAGAAATAGCAGCCAAACTTTCCTTAAATCACATGCCCAATGTTTAAAAAAAGCACTCACTGGACAGTGATGTCTCAGATATGTAAAAAGACTGATGGTCACTGGTGGAGCATCTCTTATCATAGGTCAGAATTAAACTGAGATAAACAACTAAAACACCCACAAATCAATAAACAGAGCCTCTGAGTGGCCATTTGATCTGCTAACAGTAGCAGCAAAGTCTCCCTCAAATCACACATTCTGTTATCTTGACAAAGGAAAGATAGATTGGAGAATGTAGTCTCTGATATAAAAATAAAAAGGATAGAATGGTTAAGACTGGAATACTTTATATCATTGGTTGTATGATAGGAGCTAAACTGGAGGGGTTGCACAGCAACAACTAAAAGGAGCCTATATGCTGTAGATCAATCAGTTAGAAATAACAGCAAAATCTCTCTCAAATTACAATCTACTGCCTTCAAAATGGAAGTATACATTACAGAATGTATGTATAATAAAACTGTTATATTACTCCCAAACACTATCTTAAAGATGGTGTTTTCAGATTTTGTATGTATGTATGTGTATACAAACCTGTGATCTAATAGTCATATATGATGGATGCCAACTGGAATGTTATGAACATATTCCTGGACTTTGAAATGTATTGTCATCTTAAGCAAGTTACTTCATTCACATTGTTCCAGTTCACTCAGGGTGAAATGAGTACCATCCTAGTGCTAGTGCAGCCCCTCTTTCCCTCTAACAGTCATATCCCACATATTCCATTGGGGCAAGAGTGGAATGATTAAAATGAAGTCAATGTCTGGCTCTGACTACATGAACAGTTAAAATAATTAGCAAAAGCAGGGTAAAAATTACCATATCATACTTGCTTCAGAAAGAGTAATGGATGTAGTCTTTTTTTAGTTTCATATCATCATCATCACCATTTCAAAGTCTACTTTTTCATGCTTACGTGAATCAAATGAAGTTTATTGAGGTGGGTTTTCTACAACTGGATGCTCTTCCTTATTGCCAACTGACACCTATTTCCATGCAATGTAATGTTTCCCTACAGCCAGACATGCTTTTGCAAAATATTGGAAATGAATAATACTGCTTATATGACAATGACAGTCATTTACAGCTATCATATGATGTCAAGACAAGGAGACACAAATATACACATTCACAGAACAGACTTTTTACAGTTTCCATATTCCAAATCCAGATACAAGGCTTTGATTGTCCTGAGGTTTCAATAAATGGCAGTTTCCCAAGGTGGAATATATCATGACACTCAGAAGCAAACTTCTTCACTACACAGCCATATCTCCATCTTTTTTTTTTTTTTTTTTTTTGCACAAAGAAATTTGCAGATTTGAATTTAATAACTCTGCAGGGTGATTGGTGTTAGGAAGGGCATCCAGCCATAAAACCCCGCTAAAACAGACAGTGAAGCTTGGTGCAGTCTTCTGCCCAGCCAGCTCCTGTCAAACCATCCAACTCTTGCCAGCATGGAAAGTGGTCGTTAAATGATGACGACGAAGATGATAACATGAAAGTATATGAAACATATAGAATACAAAACTGTATTAAAATACAAATCCAAAACCATAGAAAATACAAACATGAGCAAAGAAAAAAAAAAAAAAA
>NC_069003.1:19593317-19597026 GCF_001194135.2 Octopus bimaculoides
AAAAAAAAAAAAAAAAAAGAGGGAAAGACAAAGAAAGGAAGAAAAAGTGGAAGAAACACTAACTGCTTCAATTGGTTACACACCACAAGGTTCAACGGAACCTACTGAAGCAAGCCAACATGCTTGAGGTATTACACGAGGTGATGGGGAGGCTAAGGCGTTGAAACAGCCAAGCACACTCGTGGAAATCACCTGACATTCATGGGAATTACTTGATGAGCTGCTATTATATATATGTATGTGTGTGTCTGTATAGTAAAGGATATATAAATGCATCTCGAGTGAAGAGACATTTGAAGATAAAATCAAGTGATACATTGATATGGTCTCTGTTTTTTCTAGTCACAATCATGTTTCTAAAAGTAGGATGTTTATATAAACATAAGGACATGTGACTTTTCGTCAGCAGAACAGTAAAAAGAACATTTATATACATCACGTGCACGCACGCACGCACGTGTGTGTGTGTGTGTGTGTGTGTGTGTGTGTGTGTGTGTGTGTGTGTGTGTGTGTGTGTGTGTGTGTGTGTGTGTGTGTGTGTGTGTGTGTGTGTGTGTGTGTGTAAAATAGAAACAAGAAGCTCAGCGTAGATACAAAAAAAAAACCTTATTATGCAGTGAATGAATAAACTCTATTACATGTATCGAGCACCCTATTTTTCTTTTAAATTCATTTTTGCAAATAAAACATATACATGTGTGAGTGCATGTATGTAATTGTATATGTATGTACATGTAAGAGAGAGAGAGGGGAGAGAGAGAGGAAGGAGAGAAAGAGAGTAATTGTGCACCTGTGTATATGTGTATATTCCTGTAATCTTTACGCTGACAAATGAGAAAATTTGACAGATATTAGAAGAATTAGTTCTGTGGTTATAAGAAATGCAATGTTTCTGCTGTGGAATGTTATTTTTAAGTGACACCAACTTAGTTTGAATACAAAAGCACCTATGTTCTTTTATCTCAAATCAATATTACCGTCATCTCATGAAACTATTATTATTATTATTATCATCATCATCATGAAGCAAATGTAAAGATAGAAAAAAAAAGGGAAATTCCTCTATCTGAAGACTTATCTCCAGATTGGTTTATAATTTACATAGAACTACGGAGCTTTATGTGAAAGCATCCTGAGTAGAGAGAAGGGATAAAGAAAAAAAATATTTTAAAAAACCATAAACAATACATATACAAATACATACACACATACAGGAAATCTCACAAAAATCACTATCTTGTTAGCAGTAAAACTGCCTTAACTTGGCAGAAGGATGAAACACTAAGTAAATCAGGATTTTGACTGAGATTTCGTTGGAATAATTTCTATTCACAAAATCTCTCAGCTAAAGTACATGCATACATAAATTGTATGTATGTATGTGTGTATGTATGTGTATATATATATATATATATATATATATATATATATACACACACATATAAAGAGAGGGAGAGAGAGAGAGAGAGAGAGAGAGAGAGAGAGAGAGAGAGAGAGAGAGAGAGAAAGTGAGAGAGCAGACTAAGTTTGGACAACTTAATCTTCAAAAGCAACGTTATATTCTGTATCAATGTAATAAATCTTTTAGCAAAAGAACATTATATATATAAATATATATGCATGCATACACACACACATACACACAAATTATACACATGTGTATATATGTATAAACATACATATATATACATAAAAATGCTTCTTTGCATATAGCTTTAGCAGAGTGCTCTATGAAGATGATTAAATAAATCCTGGTTCAGAGTGATAATAACAACATAATAACTATATGTAGGTTGGTCTAACAGATAAACCACTAGAAAATAAAACAGATATATATATATATAATCTCACACACACAAACATCATGCCTCTGGACATGATATTACATTTCTAGAGGTCACATGTGCAAAAGAAATAAAAAGAACTGCATGCCATGTCCTGTCATCAGCAGGCATCAGAAAGACTCATAAGAGGAAAACAGATTTAATGCATGCAGCAATATGACAATACTGTATGTACAGTAATACTGCAAACCAGGGGTTGGCAAATTTCTTGTGTCATTACCCCACTTCATAAAATACTGATAACTTATTGACCTCCCCATCTCCCACCAAATTTATGTAAATTTGTAAAATGAAATTTGAAAAGTATAATTAATTAAAAATTTCTTGATTTCAGAACAATAATCCCTCCATTCTTCCATGTCATGACTGCCTTTTAACGTGAAATATTTTAAGAAATTAAATGAATATAATTAAGCCTTTAACATTCAAACTGGCCATATCTGGTCCATATATTCGACCTGTTTTATGTTGAAACCATTCACATCATGCCTATCACACCTTCCCTACAATGTTATTCTAAAAATAGATAATTACATCATCGAAATCTTGAAGATATGAGATAATCATGATTAATTCAAAACAATGTAAATAAATAAACATAACATTTACAGTAATCTGGATGCCAACGGGTTAAGAAATTGATGAAGAACAATAAAAATTCATTGATATTATATTGATATCGTTGGAATATTTAATGCAAAATATGTGTTTGGTGAACAGTTTAGTGAATTATAGTTGCACTGATAATTACCTGGAAATATCGGTGCAATAAGTTTTAGCCTTAGATTATTGAGCTCTTCTAGATTCAGTTTGTTAAATAATTTAGCACCCTTGATACTCAAAATCATTTGAGATGCTTATTGACTCTTTAGACAGCCAGTGTTCAATATTGACCACTTTGCTGAGCCCTGCTGAAAACTGTTATAAACAGTTGAAATATTTATGTGTTAGTCTAGACAAGATCTTTGAAGAAGACTGGCAGCAGTCATGCATACAAGTCTCCTCTTCTCCATGACATCAATGTTTGTTAAAAGGGAAAAGCTGCTGCTACAGCTAAGCATTGCAGACATAACTGTCAGAATGGAAAGATTCTGAGAGGATGAACAGTAAAGTTGACCTTGGTGAGATCTGAACTCAAACTGCAAAGAGACAGAACAAATAGTGCAGGGCATGGTATTCAATGCACTAACAAATCTGCAATTAAGGTATTAAAAATAGTAACCGTCACACACACACATTCATGCAGGAAATTAGGTTAAAGGAGGAAAAAATGAAAGGTATATATATATATATATATATATATATATATATATATATATATATATATATATATATATATATATATATATATATATGTACATAAGTGTTTGTGTGTATGCACGCGAATGTGCATCTGTTTGTCTGTCTATGTGATTTCCTGATGAAATGAAAAGCAAAGGTTGTTTTTGTGAAAACAATTTGATGATACCATAAACATACCACTGCCACCACAACAACAACACAAACTACTAAGCAAGACGTAAAACCACAGAAGAAAAATAATAAACCCCTCCCTGCCCTAACCCCACTCGTCAAACGAAGGCGAAGAGTTACATGGCAGCAGCAATATCTTCATCAAACACACATCATCAATAATAATAATAATATACCACGTCAACACAGATTGTGGAACATCAAATCACTTCGAGACTCAAATGGAAAGAAATATACAAGAAAATAGATATAAATAAGTGTAAATAAAAAAGACAGAACTAAAAAAAGATATGAATACAACAATATATACATATATACACACATGTATATACATGTATGTGTGTATACGCACACATACATATTATATATATGTATAGTTATATATATATATA
>NC_069003.1:19598674-19600057 GCF_001194135.2 Octopus bimaculoides
ATATATACATATGTTTGCATATATTTACAATTAGTGTAGATTAAAAGAAATAAGATGTTTGTGTTTCTTTACAAACATATACATATATACACACATGTATATACATGTATGTGTGTATACCCACACATACATATTATATATATGTATAGTTATATATATATATATACATTGATGTCACCCAATCAAGCATGCTCCACATCCCATTCTCTTAACATCTAGCCCTCTGTCACTCTTCCATCTATGGCACTACTTACTATTTGGTGTTTGTAATGACTTAAGAGCAGAATCAGCACCTATTACCTCATTACTTTCTTTCCACTAATTGTAATGTTTCCTCCCTTGCGTCAGCCCCTTCCCCAGGAACCACTCTTCATTTTCATTTTCATTATCCTCCTTTCACTTCCCACATTAATTTAATGGAGCACCTCCTTTCTGGCCTTCAGTTACTTCTCTCTTCTGCCATACTCCATCTTAACACCTTACATATTCTGCTACCATTCTCAACACCTCTCAACTGTCATCATGCCCCACTTGTTGTAACGACCCTTATGTACCCCTATACTTCCAATTCCACTGCTCCTATGCCTTGCACCTCATCCTCTCACCTTCTGATCTATTCTCCTTCTTGGGCTACTTCTACCTTTCTCTCATTACTGACCATACTGATATTTCCCTTCAACTGCACCACCCTTGTTCATCACTTACCACATTCACTTCTCCCCAACCCCAATCTCTAACCATCTGTTACTCTTCCCTCACACTCTCATAAAATCATCTACCTTCCCCACCAGCTGATCCACTGTCTCTATTCTTTCTTATGCTTACTTTCTTGTACTTTGAAAGTTTGCTCTGGTACCCCTCACTTTATCTTCTCCCCAACTACTACTTCTTACCCTTATATAATGTGGAGTAGCCATGTATATATCCTCTATAACAAGATATCTGTGCTTGTCTTTCTCAACATCTGGTATAACGCCATCTCCCACACTCTCAGTTAGCCTTGTTCATTTTCTTTCTTGCAAGTAACTTGCAATGAAAATCAGAAAATGTGCAGGTCATCCAGCCATAGAAACCATGCCAAATCAGAATTGAAACTGGTGCAGCTCTCTGGCTCACCAGTTTCAGTCAAACCATCTAATCCATGCCAACATGGGAAGTGGATGTTTGATGATGATGATGTTGTATATACAGGTGTGTGTGTGTACATAAATTTACACACACACAGACACACACTTACATGTATATACACATATACACATGTATATATCTTCTGTTGATCTTAAAACTGAGTTTCTTTTTTTCTGCAACCTAATTTTCTGCATGAAGATGTGTGTGTCTATGTATATGTGTATGTCTGTGTGTGCATATATATATATATATATA
>NC_069003.1:19601349-19606777 GCF_001194135.2 Octopus bimaculoides
GTGTGTGTGTGTGTGTGTGTGTGTGTGTGTGTGTGTGTGTGTGCGTGCGTGTGCGTGTGTGTGTGAGTGTGTGTGCGTGTGCATGCATGTATATAGTTGTGTCTTTTTTTTGCCAGTTTGTACTTAGAAAAAGTGACAAGAAATAGAAGGATTGAGATTTTATATATAAAAAAAATCATTTGGCCTATGAAGGAGTGTTGCACTCCATGGTCTTCCCAGGCCAACCATTTAAGGTTGAAGAGAACAACACAGGTGCGAGATGATGGCTGCAGGAAATAAAGAAGAAAAGGAGGAGATTTCTAAAGGACTGACCGACTGTTGTCTTACAAAGAAAAGACTGAAAGAAAATGGTTCATGCAAAGCGAGAGGTATGAAGGTGGATATAGCATTGGTAACAATAGGTTGAGAAAGAAATGTTGTATAATAAATAACACCCTAAACCTCAACATACATCAAACTATTAAATCATTCCTTCACTCAGTCTAATCAACGAATGAGTAAGCTTATATATGGTTGTTTAAAATGCTGTAAATATCAGCTAAATCTTCCTCGACTCAAATTACATCATACTGGCTTGGAGAATATAAAATACTTATTCAAAACCTAAATCAATTAAAAACAGGTTATTCTTCTTCTTCTTCTTCTTCTTATTATTATTATTAAGGCAGTGGGCTGGCATATTGGGCGGATTTGGTAGAAAGAAAGCAAAAGAAGCTGAAGTGTGTGTGCATGTGTGGCTGGTGTCTCCTTGTCTTTGCATTATGTGATAGTTGTAAAGTAGTGTCACTGTCCTTCATTTTCAATCTTCCATGGAAATATGTCTGTCCATAGGGACATATCACCTTACTTGGAAACAAGTGAGGGCTGGTGACAGGAAGGGAATCTGGTTGTAGAAAATCTGCCTCAACAAATCTTATTGAATACATGGGAACATGGAAAAGTGGACATTAAAACAATTATTATTATTGAGAGTGCAACACATGCCATCTGAGTGACACTGTGGTACAAATAAATGAAGCCCAATATATTTATCACAACTACTTGTCTGTTAAGGGTACACCAGGCACATGCATCACAATCATATGTGCATAGCATGTGACTTCATATTAAGATAAACAGTACATGACCTTGCAGGTAGGACTGAGAATTTTCTTCAGATTGAGTAGACCATCCCACTGAAAAGGTCCTCAAATAAGGGTTGTTTAAGGATGATGAATGGAACACCCATGTTACCAGCAGTGAGTTATTCAAATCCCAAAGAATCTCTCTCAACACATGACTATGATACTCCCCAACTATTCCTGCTCATGATCAGAGATGCACATATTGTCGGCCACTAAGGGACATGCTCAACTGGTTATGGTCTAGCAACTGACAAGCAAATCTGTGACATTGAGCAGAATATTTGCTGTAGCCCATCTTTTACACCAAGACAAAACACTTCCAATCAGTTAAGATCAGAAGTCACTATAGCCACTGTTTGGTATCAGGGCAATTATTATTATTATTATTATTATTATTATTATTGTCATTATTATTATTATTCAGTAAGCAACAGAAGAAAATATAAGCTTATGATGGACCTACTACAAGATGACTTGCTTTTCAAAAAATAGCAACTGAATTTCTCTCATACATTTGGTAAAAGCATAGAGTGCATCAGACAATGAAGTTCTAGAAACAGAGACCAGCAACAGGTGAGGTGTGACTCACAAATGGAAGACTGGAATGTTCTTTGTGGATCTTGGATCTTTTCTAAAAATCATTTTTCAATTTTAACATTTGTGCATCGTGGAAAAAGTTGATGGCTTTTGGATATTAATTTTGTGCCATGATTCGTTTAATTATTTTTTACATAAACATTATAAATGATGGAAATGTGAGGGAGATACTTCGTTAGCAGTGATGTCATCATCATCATCATCATCATCTTAGTGTCCACTTTTCCATGCTTCCAGGGGTTAGATGGGGATGTGATGGAACATTTTTATTTGTAAGATATGATATATACATATGGGGCTATGGTAAATGTGAAAATAAAAAACTTAAAACTGGGCCATGGGCAAATGTGTATATGTGGAGTGGTGGAGTAAAGACAAAAAATAGACAAAGAAACACAAATAGAAGTTGTCAATTATGAAAAAAAAAACAAAGGAATTAAGCTGCCAATTTATGCCTTAAAATGATGGAATGGTCATGTTTGAAATGCTTTTGATCATGAGTCTGATTGATCGAGGTTGACTTGGGCCTAAACAACAACATACAAACTAAGGGACCACAAGTGAAGGATGAGAAAAAGAAACATTTTAGTGAGTTTTATTTTGAAATATTTCAATTTATAAAACTGTTTTCATACAGAATTTGAGAAAATAATTGAAAAGAAAAAAAAATAAGTGGAAAGTTATAAACAAGTCTTGAAATGAATTTCAAAATCAATATCAATAAAATATCATTTATTGATAAAAAAGAACTCATATATATATATATATATATATATATATATATACACACACATACACACACACCACAAACACACATATATGTATATGTGTATAAACATACATGTATATTTACACACATTTATTTTATACCCTACCAAAAGAATCTGAAATTAAATTAGATTGAAGACTGAAGTAGTGAAAGGGATTTGGATTGGAATATATTGGAAAATTACAAACTTTAATTGAAATCTACTTTTCTGCTATGAAGCGAACCATTTCAAAGACAGAAACACAATAAATATCATAATACTCAGCTTATTACTGGATATTAAAATTCCTTTCAAATAAGTATATAGCATCCTCTACGTGGCATATGTGTATTAAAAGGATGATATTATGAATAAACTCCTATCTGTGCCTATCCTCTTTCAACCATTTAAGTAGAAAGCCTTCCCTACCCTCATCTCATAAAACGTTATTTGATTGCCTAAGGATAAGTTTGCTTTGAGTGATTTACTTCAATCTGAGAGCTTCGTGACTTTTTAAATTGAAAAAGCAGCAGAATCGGAGGTAACTGGTGATGAGCTGCAGTTGGCATGTTATAGTATATAAAATCATAGCCAGCCATCACCCACAAAGAAGTATGGCATAGTAACATGACCCATGCTTTTGCTAACTGTTTTTATGTAGTCATGAGCAGACATAGAAGCCCTTTTGACTCAAAGATCCAGTGGCACGTCCAAGATGTAATAGTTAGAAGGAGAGAGAATTCCACAATAACTTGGCTTGTACTTATTTTCAGTTGAGTAAACAAGAGCAATGTAACTTTATTTAAATTATTTACAATTGACAGATATTTGTCCTCATCTTGTTTGTTGTTAACACATTTCAGCTGATATACCCTCCAGCCTTCATCAGGTGTTATTATAATTATTATACAATGTCTAATCACAAATAACAAAATTCAACCAATAATATTTTTGTTACACAATATAATCATGTATTCTTATCAAATATATTTTACTAGTGTAGGCGCATGGCTTACTGGATAGGGTATTCTGCTGATGATCACAAGGTCATGAATTTGATTCGCAGCAACATGTTGTGTCCTTCAGCAAGACACTTTATTTCACATTCTAGTTCACTCAGTTGGCAAAAATGAGGAGTACCTGTAATACAAATGGGCCAGCCATGTCATACTTTGTGTCACACTGAATATCTCTGAGAACTAGGTTAAGGTATCTGGGGAGTGCTCAGCCACTTGCATGTCAACTTCATGAGCACTGTTCTGTTGATTGGATCAACTGGAACAGTCATCGTTGTAACTGACAGCAGAAACACACATTTAACTCTGTTCAAGATGACACTTTGAAAATGTCAACATACTTCAAATTCTTCTAAAAAGATATAAATATATACAAAGGGAAAGCAAAACCAGTTTGATATTAAATCAATATCATATAAAACCAGACTTAATATTTTTGCTTTCCCTTCAACGTTTCAGTAGAGATATGATATACACTTACAAAACAACAATATGATGTTGAAATCTCAACAAACATGGAATTTTACAAGCTCATAAAATATCATCACCATAAGGTAATCACATAAATATAAAAGCAATCAAACAAGCTTTGAAAGCACTAAATCTTCTACAATAGGGCACTACAAACTGTGGGAAACTTCACACAGTTGCTCAACTTGCTAGAAATGGTAGCAAAATTTCTTTCAAATCACATCTTACTACAATGGACAAAATAGATGTAAATAAGCCATGTATAAAAAATTGGTATGGCCATGGTTGCAACATCATTGATCATAGATCTCTTTGATCAAGTTTATTCAGCAGGGTTAAACAACAACACAGCATGGATGGATCCATTTTCATTTGTTTCAAACTTTTTTGAAAAGCGTTGCAATTCAAAATACAGAAGTGCTAACTGTTGATTTATCTGTTATTCACACTTTCAGGGTATTATAAGAATGTTTCAAATTCAAAATGTTCAATATTGTATCAAGCCACAAACCTTGCTGAGGTCACTGTTCATCCAAATAAAATAAGAGCTAGTGGAGCACTGGGGCCAATCTAATCAGCAATACTCAACACCAACATTTGAGGACCTGTGCTAATGTAAGAGATCCTCCTCCTCCTCCTCCTCATCATCATCACCATCACCATTTAACATCCACTTTTTCATGAACAACATTGCTTGATGTCAAGATAAGGGCATATATTAGACACACATGTGGGGCTTCTTTCAGCTTCTATCTACCAAATCTGCTCACATGGTTTTGGCTTAACCAAGGCTATAATAGATGACACTGACCCAAGGTACCATACAATGGGGCTGAACCTGAGAATATATGGTTGGGAAGCAAGCTTCATAACCACACAGCCCAATGTATGCCTCATTCCAAATTCTGCCAAGGTTTATAAAATATAATACCAGTCAAAGTTCACTGAATTAGCGTTACCCACCCACCATACTTGAAGGCTTGTGTCTATGTAGGATATATTATCAAGTCCTTTCAAAAATACTGTTAACCAAACAAGGTTTCACAGAAGCTCAAGAGGAGGAAAAAATGTGATGGAACAATTATGGGCTTTGAGCTGCTGCTGCTGTTATTGTTGTTTTTGTTAGCTCTAAGTTTGCTTTGATCAGGTAGACTTGTAACGAAAGGCATTCCAGCTTTGACCATCTCAACTTTAATATTTTCAGATAAAAAGGTGTTTGTGTGAATGTTTATAAAACTATGCTGAGCAATAGCTATGAAGTTTGATATCATTCTTGGTATGCTGAGCAATAGCTATGAAGTTTGATATCATTCTTGGTATGCTGAGCAATAGCTATGAAGTTTGATATCATTCTTGGTATGGTGAGCAATAGCTATGAAGTTTGATATCATTCTTGGTATGCTGAGCAATAGCTATGAAGTTTGATACCATTCTTGGTATGCTGAGCAATAGCTATGAAGTTTGATATCAT
>NC_069003.1:19608187-19617440 GCF_001194135.2 Octopus bimaculoides
CTATGCTGAGCAATAGCTATGAAGTTTGATATCATTCTTGGTATGCTGAGCAATAGCTATGAAGTTTGATATCATTCTTGGTATGCTGAGCAATAGCTATGAAGTTTGATATCATTCTTGGCATGCTGAGCAATAGCTATGAAGTTTGATATCATTCTTGGCATGCTCAGCTACAGCTGGTGACATCAAGGTTTGTGGTCCTGCCACAATCAGTGGTATCACTATTTCTGGCTGGACAGCAACCAGTGACACTTGTTGACATTTCCTGTCAACAAATTGTCTCCTAGCATTGCAGAATACAAAAAAACTCCCAAAACACTGACATGATAAGTAAGGGTTGGCAACAAGAAGTGCATCCAGCTGCAAAATTCTGCTTTAATTTCCCTTCATCTAAGTCATGAATAACATGCAAAACAGACAACAAACAAATGAACAAATAAAACTGTACTATAGAGTACAGTGGTCATTGTGGTCTCTTTTTAGAGAGTACTTTTTACCTTCTACTTGTTTCAGACATTGGACTGTGGCCATGCTAGGGCACCATTTTGAAGGATTTACTCAAACACATTGACCTCAGTGCTTATTTTAAAGTCTGATACTTATTCTATTGGCAACTTCAGCTGAACTGCTATACTGTTGGCTTGTTTATGGAGACATGAACAAACCAACAGCAGCTGCCAAATGAAGGGCAGGAGGACAAACACAAATGCATACATGATGGGCTTCAGCACAGTTTCTGTATCAAATTCACTCACAAGACATTAATTGACCTGAGGATATAAAACACTTGCCTAAAGTGCCACACAGTGAGACTGAACCCAAAACCATGTGGTTGCAAAGTGAGCACCTTAATCATACTGCCATGCCTACACCTTATAGGGTAAGATTTGAAGGAGATTTAGCTATTATTTCTAGCAAGTCAAACAAACGTGTAGCAAACTCCTCTATTGTTTGGACTCTATCAGTGGAGATAATTCTAGTTGGAGCTTCAGGGAGATTTTGGAAAATCTGAATGAAGGAAACTTATATCCCCCATTGAGACATTATATTGGTTACAAAATACAAAAAAGGAACAAAACATACAAAAAAAATAAATTAAGGCAATCTTCTGAAAGGGGATAATGTCAGTTTCAGCAACAACACCGCAAAAAAGTGGAATTAGGCTTTTATACTATATTTGACTCTAATAGGATTACTCATACACATTTGATCAAATCACGAGGAATGAATTGAAAGCTAACCAATTAGGCCAAAGTACATTGATTCACTAAAATGGAATTATGTAAAAATCTCTAATCCATTACTCTTACATCTGTACGAAATTTCCATCAAAAAAATAATTCTATGCAATTTGAGAAAGGTTTTGCTACAGTTCACCGGTTCTATGGCCAAGGGAATATGCTAACATAATATGAAAAACATACTATATTTTCTGAGATGAAAACGAAGAAAAAAATTGAAGGGATGGGGAGAGGTGACTTTGTAGGTGAATTTTGGAAAATATATGCACATCATTTTTTTTTTAAAGTCTTTCTGCTTTTTTACTTTCTCTCCCTCTCTCTCTACTTCCTCTTCTTTCATCCCTCCCTCTCTTCACCCATCTTACTCTGCCTCTACCTCTCTCTCTCTCTCTCTCTATTTATGTCTACTTCCAACAAGCATATTTATTTCTGATTTATAAATATATTCTAAAATGGGTAATATCTTAAAAAAGAATTAAATAAAAATAACTTTTTTGTGTGTGTATATGAGAGAGAGAGAGAATATGCACATGCACTCATATAGACATACATACACACAATACAGTGTGTATAAATGTGTATAGACATTTGTGATATGTGTGTGTGTGTGTGTATATATATGTATATATATATATATATATATACATATATACATACACACACACACATGCATGTGTATACATATGTGTGTGTGTGCTTGTGTGTAACACCTCTTAAAACATCCAACAACTACAAAAACTCAAACAAAACTGAAAAAGTATATCAACCCAAAGAGATTTTTATTTTAAATGTTAGAGAACCTTTCTCTGAAAGAAAACAGAATTCTAACATAAATCAACCAACAACATATCCATATGTATTATGTAAAGGATGCATGTTTACAGTGACGATATCATCATCATCATCATCGTTTTAATGCCCACTTGTCAATGCTTGCATGTATTTGTTGAGGCAGATTTTCTACAGCTGGATGCCCTTCCTGTTACTGACCCTCACCTCTTTCCCATTGCTAGTCATGTTCTTCATGGAAGACTGGATACAAACGACCTTGCTCATTTACAACCATCATGTGATGTCAATCCACCAATATGCCACCAAAGGGTGGTATACACTTACACACACACACACACATGCACAAAGTCTATATCTTTCAGTGATGTGTGAACAAAATTATTGTAGACAATACTGAAAAATACCCCTAACCCCAAAATAATGAGGTGTTTTTGAATGAAAATACTCTGTGTGGTATTTATTCTTTTGCAATTTCACTCTTGACACCCAAAATATCATGAACCAGATTGGCTCATCAGGGACTTATAACTAACAATGCTATTTTCCTCCACTATAACTGCGATAAAATTAAAAATAAAAATACGTAAGGCACCGAGATTGGCATTTTACCATTTCTGCACTCGCTTAACATCCTAAATAATAATGGTTTCAACTCTCGGTACAGGGCCTGCAATTTCAGGGGAGGGGCTAGTCGATTGTATCAACCCCAGTACTTGACTGGTACTATTTTGATCAGCCCTGAAAGAATGAAAGGAATGTTGACTTCAGTGGAATTTGAAATCAGAATGTGAAAACTAGAAGAAATGCTGCTAGGCACTTATCAGACAAGCTAACACCTCTGCTTAAAAATAATAATAATAATGATGATAATAATAATAATGATGATGATGATGATGATGATGGACTCTCTTTTTGAAGATGACGTATAAGTGTTCAGCTTTTGCTGAATGACCTACACAAATGATTCGTTTATAGTGATCAAATATTTGTGCCACACATTAGCTCACTTACTTCATCAAATCAACATTACCTGAATAGGTGCATGGTGGTTTTCAAATTTTGGCACAAGACCAGCAAATTAGAGGAAAGGTGCAAATCGATCATATTGATCCCCATCTTCAACTAGTACTTATTTTATCGACTCTGAAAGGATGAAAGGCAATGTTGACCTTGGTGGAAACTGAACTCAGAGTGTAAAGACGGACAAAATGCCTCTAAGCTAATGATTCTGCCAAAAGTAATAATAATGATAAGGATTTCTTCAATAGACAAAAGGTTAGAAATTTGGAAAGGGAGGAATAGTCAGTTTTATCAACCTTTAGTACTTGACTGGACTTTGTTCTATTGATCCCATACGTACAAAAATAATAGTTGACCATAGCAAGATCTGAACTGAGAACATAAGGAATTAAACTGAATATTGCTTTTGTCACGCAAATCTTATTTATTATATGCTAGTATGAAATTATATTAAAAAAAATACAAACCAAAAATGTACAAACACAAATTGTGAATGGTGGCTGGTAGGGGTGGAACTATTGTCCTATAGATCTGATAAAGCAATAGCATCTTAGAATAAGTTAATTACATTCAATATCGAAATAAAGCAGTAAATAATGATGTGATTGATAGAATATAAAATAATATAAAATCAAATCCGAGACAATGTGAAAATGAAAAGAATTAAAATTTTAAACCATAAACAACTTTCATGTCTAAAAGAATAAGATACAGAATAGATTTTGCTCTCTCTCTCTGTCTCATTTTATTTGCCTCCTCCCTTTTTTCTCTATTTTTCAATGATTTCAGAACAGAAGAAGGAAAGTCAACTTGAATATACTTAGAAAGAAACAAAGAGTTTAAGCACGAAACAATAACTAAATTATTCTATGAACAAAAGTATTCTTTTATCGTAAATTTATAAAGCTTTCAAAACATGCTTGTAAATATGTTTAAGATTTCTGTAAGAATTTAATTGCCAATTTTGTAGCTCTCAGCATTGTGGTATTGTCTGAGATATTAGCATCAAAGAGAAGGGGCCATGTTATCGTTTGCTGTTAACTGGCAAGCAGAGAGAAGGCCTGGAACTTCAATAAAAGATAGTTTGTAAGATGGTTGTTGCATAAGATGTTACATACCTAAAAATAAGTTTTTTAAAATGAAAATGAATAATCAACATCAAATACTGCTAAAATATATATAACAAAATCATTTCTAACACAGAACAAAACAAGTTGAGTACTTTAAACTTTTTACAAACACATTGACAAGGGAATCTCTATTCAGTTACTTGACCTGCTAGAAATAGCAACCAAATCTCTTTCATAACCCCTCCTTCTGTAATCTATAAATGAAGTTCCGGTATAGGAGAGTAGATTGGCAGAATCATAAGAGCATTAGCCCAGATTCCTTGTAGTATTAGTTCTGGCTCCTTGCCTTCTGAGTTCAAAATCCTGTTAGGATCTACTTGGGTGGTTAGCCCACATTACCCTGCAAGTAGTATAAGGCTGGTTTCCCAGTTCCTCTGGCATATATATATTTCCCACCTGGATGGGATACTGATCTGTTGCAGGATTACTCATTTTTACCAGCTGAGTGGACTGGAGCAATGTGAAATGAAATGTTTTGCTCAAGAACACAATGCATCACTTGGTCAGGAACTGAAACCACAATTTACGATCATGAATTCTACACCCTAACCACTAAGCCATGCACCTGCACTTGGGTGACAGACATAATTCATCACCTGATATAACACTTCCACTTAGCTCCCTCACCAGTGTGAATGATATGATACAATGCCTACAACAATTTCTAGAGTCTCTGAGAGCAGGGGGCAGGGATGGAGGAAGGTATCCTTAAACAGGAGACTTGGCCTGAATGTTTGCAACAGAGTGGCTGCCCATAAAAGCACCCAAGGATCAAGTGATGGGGTTCAATCATGTGACAGTTTAAATCAATCACCCAAGTGGGACATAGCTGGATTCAAACTCAGGACACAAAGAACTGAAACATACCACAAAATATCCCATCTGAAGCTCAGATATTTCTGCCAGTTCACCATTTTAGACTGGTTCTTTATTTATTGATCCCTGAAAGGATGAAAAGCAAAACTAGCCTCTGCAGAATTTGAACTTATAACTCAAAGAGCAGAAACAAATACTGCAAAACATTTTGCCTGATGCTCTAAGTCCCACCTTTTAGACTTACTTTATTTATCAATCCCAGAAAGATGAGAAGCAAAGTTGGCCTCAACAGAATTTGAACTCTGAATGCAAAAAATTGGAATAAATACCAAAAGGCATTTTGTCTGATGCCCTTACAAACAAAACTATATACTGTTTCTGCTATACAATTCTTTACAGTGTACTTATCCTATTTTTCAAAAATATATATTGCATGAATCTTATTGCAGATTAGTCAAAGTAGTTGAATAGTTACAAATTGACAACTGATTATGTAACTGGCTGTCCTGTTTTCTCTTGGAATATAATCCTATAAATTTGTTTGTAAGTATACAGTCTTTTTCTTCCTAGCACAGTTATTGGTTGTGGTCTTTTGTTTATTTACAAATAATCTGTCTGAATGATTACATCTCCAGGTTTAATAACAAAACAAAAAATGCTTTGTTTTTGAGCTAAATCACATCACTGTTTCTTTAAACTACATAAACCCAGATTGCTGAAGAGTGCCTCTTTCAATTCAGGCAATTTCTCTCTCTCTCTCTCTCTCTCTCTCTCTCTCTCTCTCTCTCTCTCACACACACACACACACTTTAAAAACAAATATTTTCTTATGATCATTGATTCAGCAATATATTATTATACTAGGATTATTAAAAGAATAAATCTAAATGTCAATAAAAAAAAGACATAATACAAGAAAGAGAAAAACATGCAACTAATTGGTAACCCAAAAGAGATTTTTTTCCTGTTTACTGAACCAATTGTCAATGAAACTGAACTAAACAGAGGTTCTTAAACTCATTTTCTCATGGCCCTCTCAGATAACTTTCCAAAAATTGTGAAACCTATACCTACTATTTATACCTGCTACCCTAATTTTAATAAGACATTGACCCATTACAGCATTTAAACTAGTCATATCAGGCCCAAATATTCTACCTGTTGATGTTCAAACTGACCAGATGTAGCCTCTCACACCTATCTTATTATGTCATTTTAAAAATAAGCAATGACATCATCAAAATCTAGAAGTTAAGAGATAATGCTTGATTAATTTAAAACAATGTGAATCAATAAGCATTATATTTGACAGTAATCTAAACGTAAATGGGTTAAATAAAACAAAAATTGTTTAAGTGGAAGAGGAGTCATATTTAAAAGAAAATAAATTAATTTATGATTTTAACAATGGTGAATACTAGCAATATATTATAGAGTAATATTTTTCTCTCTAAGTAGAAACAGCAGTAAGCTTATGAATTAAATAACTAGTTTTCCTTTGTTATTCATTCTTAAAACAAACATGTTATTAAATGGAACCCTGAGATTCCTCAGAAACTATTTTATTGTTTACAATGAATTGGAAGATTATGTGAGATTACGTGGGTGCTTATATTAATTAGGTTTTACTCCTGATTTGGTTACTGTACAATTTCATTTTTAAACAAAAGATAACACTCAATTATGCATTGTTAAATCAATGCCACCATAGGACACATGACAAGTAAATGAAGAACTTCTTTACAAAGTCACTTGACATGCTAGATACAACAGCTAAACTTCCACCAAAACCATACTCTTGTAAAAGGTACCTAACCAACAAAATTATCATATAACACATTACATAAGATACACACACGTCCAATACAAAAATGTTCATCCATGAAAGAAATTCATTTGAATGCATGCATGTACACACATACAGATGCAAACACACACACACACATACAGAATAGTATTTCAGAATATGAAATCATAGAGCAAAAAGTCCATGATCTTTTATGAAGCTATAATGGATTAGGTTTCAATCAATACTTATGATTGATAATATATTGAATGTGGTAGTGTTGATGGAAATGAGGATGGAGTTTGGATTCAGACAACATCACTAATATCTTTTCGAGATATTTCTGAACCCATTTTGTACTAAAAACTTATAATCTCATTCTTTCAATCAGTTTTAAACACACACATACACCCAGTGCAAATTATATTTATGTTTTATCTTTTACTTGTTTCAGTCATCTGGACAGCAGCCAGGCTGGAGCACCACCGTGAAGAGTTTAGTTAAACAAATAAACCCAAGGACTTATTTTATTTTAAGCCCGGTATTTATGCTATCAGTTTCTTTTTGTCAAACTGCTAAGTTACAGGGTTGTAAACAAACCAACATTGATTGTCAAGTGGTGGTGGTGGAGGACAAACACAAAGACACACATATACACACTTAAAATGGACTTCTTTTGGTTTCCATCTATCAAATCCACTCACAAGGTTTTGATCAGCCCAGGGCTATAGTGGAAGACTCTTGTGCAAGATGCTGCACAGTGGGACGAACACAAAGTGACATGACTGGGAAGCAAACTTCTTACCACACAGCACATCTGCACCTATAAAAGAGTTATTTCAAAATTTCTTTTTCTTTTTTCCTTTGCAACTCTAACCAGATGTAATAAACGAAGTAACAGTAAAATTTGAATTTTAAGAAATAAATTAAACAAAAAAAATATATAACATATATAAAATATAGAACATGAGAGAGAGAAATTAGAGAAAGAAAGAAAGGAGGAAGAAAGGTGGATGAGGAGATAGAAAGGAAAGAGAAGAATATAAGAAAGCTGTTTGTCTTACCAAGATATTGCTGCAGTAGTTCATACTTGGTTCCATGCTTATAACGAATGAGTTTTAAGTTAACAGTGCGATCTGTCTGCTGTAAAAGTTTCACGGCATCACTGTTCGAAAAGCCGTTCAGAGATTTCCCATCAACCTGGAATGGAACAGAATTGAAAAGGAAATGAGAAAGAGAGAAAAAAAGAGAGGGGGGGAGAGAGAGGGGAGAGAGAGAGAGAGATAGAGAGAGAAAGAGGATATTGATGACAACGAAGTTCTAAATGCCCACTAAACTCTTTTTTACTTAAACTTATGAAATCAGAATTTTGTGAAAAATTCTCATTGATAGGTACAAGTATAGCCCATTGAGAATAAACCCAGAACTATGTGGGTTGTAAAAGAAACCTCTTAATTACATACCCATATCTGCATTCATAATGTGTTGTTGATGTATTTCAGAAAGTCACAGTTACCTTTTATACCCACCTCTATCCTATCTTTAGAGTTACTGCATCCCAAATCTCCCTTGACACCACAATGGTATATGCCATTCCAGTGAAGGTGTGTGACATAGCAGTTTCACTGCTGGCCTCATAATCATTAAGCTTAGGTTAAGATTGTCAGATTATGTGTTACATTGTTCCTTGAGCAAGATCATTCATTTCCCATTGCTTCAGTTGATCCATCTCAAAATGAGTACTAAGTAACAGCTCAATAGTCTTATACACTCAGTTGTTTAAAAGCCATGGAAACTGGGATGAGTACTAGTCTAATGGGCCTGAAGGCTTGAAATAAATTTAATACCATTCCTATTTGTGTATAATGTGAAAGTATGTCACCTAGTAGCTAGTAAGTTGCACTCACAATTTCAAGATCATGGTTTCATTTCACAGGAAGAGCATTGTGTCCTTGAGTGAAACACATCACATCGCTCCAGTCACTCACCTATAAATGAATAGCCCTGCAACAGACTGGCGTCCCATCCAGGGGTGGTGCTGTGATCTCAAATCACTTATACAACATGGAAGAGTAACTAGACCTATGAGTCCTAAGACTCAGGACAGAACTTACTATTTCTGTACACCTACCTGTATATTCTATAACAATGCTGTTCTAGCAAAACCACAAATAAGGTGTGAGAAAATAAATTCTAAATTCACAACAATCACATTTCATCATTGACAATTTTAAAAATATTAACGATAAGTTTTTTTTTTTGTAAAAAGTGAATTTTAGTTTATTTGTTATTTTACACCTGCTTCATCACTATTTCATTGTAATCAGTTAATATATTTTCTAGTTTCTGTTTGTGAACAAAAACAAAAAAAAAAAGAAGATAACTCTAGTTTCAAAATATCAGATAAATAGCTGACGTGTGTATTTGTAAGCCTATGTGTGTTTATGTACATATACATGTATACATAT
>NC_069003.1:19617556-19618943 GCF_001194135.2 Octopus bimaculoides
ATATATATATATATATATATATATATATATATATATATATATACACACACACACACTTACATGAACATATATATGTGTGTGTGTGTTTGTGTACGTATATACACATACATATATATCTCTTATCTTTTACTTATTTCAGTCAATAGACTGCAGGGATGTTGGGGCACTGCCCTGAACAATTTTTAATCAAATGAATCATCCCCAATACTTTTTTTATGCCTGGTACTTGTTCTATCGATCTCCATTGCTACACTGCTAAGTTACAGTAATATAAACATGCCAACACCAGTTGTCAAATAATGGTGGGGAAAATACACACACAAGGACACACATACACACACACACACACACGATAGGCTTCTTTCAATTTCCATCCACCAAATCCACTCACACAACTTTGGTTGGACTGAAGCTCTAGTAGATGATACATGCCAAAGGTGCCATACAGTGGGGTTGAACCCAAAATCATGTAGTTGGGAAGCAAGCTTCTTATCACACAACCACACCTATCTATATTTGTATGTATACATACATACATGTGTGTGTGTGTACATTAATATTTTAACACTCACTGTTCCATGCTTGCATGAGTCAGACAAAATTCAATGAGGCAAGTTTTTTATAGCCTGATGTCCTTCCAGTCACCAACCCTGATTTGTTTCCAAGAAAGTTAATAATCTCATAGTCTACAGAACAACAAATGTGTTCAATGGTACAGTGTCACAAATCTTAAAGTTCAAGATCCAGCAAATGGCAGAGAAAGTCACGGTGACTGTTCTAGGAGATGATGAAGGCACCATGCTCCTTAATTTTCTGGTACATGGCTCCCCCATGAATAATAAGCAGTACATTGAAACACTCAAAAAAAAACTTAGAGAAGCTACTTGAAGTGAGAGACCTACCCAGAATCTAAAAAACCATAAAATGATCCCCATTCACCAATACAATCTGTGACCACACACGTTTTTGGCAACAAATCAGCCAATCAGCATATTGGGTTGGTCAGTGGTTCCCCACTGTGCAGACTAAATCTAGTACCTGACAGTTTCCACCTGTTTGATCCAGTAAAGGGACAGTGTTTCGGAACAATGAGATGATGACACAGACAAACTGAAGGAGTGTTTATAACGGTGCATACTTGAATCCTTTTCATAGGGGATTCAAGAATTGGGTTCAACAATAATGCAAATGCATCACTTGTGATGCAGACTATGTAGAGGAATATGTTTGTCATATGGAGGAGGAGTTATTCTACAAACATGTGCAAGCTGAAAGATTTACAGCAATTAATAAAACAAGTTATGCTCATTTTAGCATTACCTTTGGTAAAACTTCATGTGTGTGTGTGTGTGTGTGTGTGTGTGTGTGTGTGTGTGTGTGTGTGTGT
>NC_069003.1:19618953-19620729 GCF_001194135.2 Octopus bimaculoides
GTGCGTGCGTGCGTGCGTGCGTGCGTGCGTGCGTGCGTGCGTGCGTGTGTGTGTGTGATACACACATGCATAATCAGATTGTCATCTAGTTCACATATTACTAATAAATGAGAAACATATTGGGGAATATTTCTGAATTATCAGAGTTTTTGGTAATATATTTATGTAGCCCATAGGAACTAACATTGGTAGGATGTAGAGTATGGAGAAGGTAGACTGAGTGAATGTGTGTATATATATATATCTATATATACAGGAACAGAAGTCTATGAAAAATAGAAAGAGGAGAGCAAGAAACAGAGAAAGAGAGAGAATGAAAGGGGAGGGGGGAAGAAGAAAGTCTTCGTGTTTTTTTTTCAATAGAATAGAAAAGTGCATGTGAGTGTGCATGAGTAAAAGTACATGTGTGTATATGCATGTATGTTTGTGTCTTTATAAAATGTGTTTGTGCATGAAAGTGCAAGAGTGTGTGTGTGCATAAAAACATCTGTGCTTGATTTGAATACGTACATGATTGTATGCACAGGCATGAATGTGCGTGTATGTGCTAGAATGGCTAAACATATATGCATACAAATCTCAGTTATATATGAGCCTGTATATATCCAACAGACTTTTTCAGATGCTATAGAAAACACTCACCCAGACACACACACAAACAAACAAAAGTGATACTAAAAATGATAAGTATAAGACTGAACTGAAACCATTCTTTCTGAACTGGCACTGATTAGATTTATATGCTTGTGTGTGTGTGTGTGTGTGTGCATGCGTGTGTGCGCATGTGCGTGTATACATACACACACCTATACTCACACACAGACCACTGAAAAGAAAGTGCTAGTATCATAAACAGACAGTAGAAGACATGATACAAAAGCAAACTTAAATCAGAGAAGACAATGAGAGTGTATATATATATTCCTATAAAACAGCTGCCACATCATCAGCTGTTACAAAAACTTTTGGGTTTCTCCAACCGAATAATGTTCTTCCTTTCATTTAATGTGAGTGTGAGAGTGTGAGTATACCTTCTTCCTTCCATGTTTATTCACACAGTTTTCAAAGACAAGTTAACTTGTGTCTGTAAGGGAAAACTATGTAATCTCTTTCTTTCTCTCTCTCTCTCTCTATCTATCTATCTATCTGTCAATCTATTTGTCTATCTATAAGAAAATGAGATGACAAAGGAAAGCAAAATGTATATATTTATTTATTTACACACACTCATATATATGTATGTACATCTTTATCTACCTATGTATAAGGCAGGTGCAGCCGCAGTATGTTTTAGAAGATGGACATAAAATTGATGATGATGATGGTGTGTGTGTGTGTGTGCAATTATATATAATATTTTAACGTCCACTTTCCAGCACGTGCATGGGTCAGTCAGAGTTTGTTGAGGCAGATGGTTTTCTACAGTTGGATACCCTTCCTGTCACTAACCCTTATCTGTTTCCAAGCATAGTAATATTTCTCAATGACCAGACACGTTTTTGCTGAATTCTGAAAATGAATAACATTCATTTACAACAATCATATGATGTCTAGACAATGGGATACACACATACATACACATATTCACACACACACATACATACAACAGACTTCTTTCGGCTTCTATCTACCAAATCCACTCAGGGCTATAGCAGAAGACACTTGCATAAGGTGCCATGTAGTGGGATTGAACCCGAAAACATGTGAAGAAGAAAATTTTTTAAACTACATAGCCATGCCTGCACCTACAATATATATATATATATATATATATAT
>NC_069003.1:19621222-19635313 GCF_001194135.2 Octopus bimaculoides
TGCTAGAAAGTTTATATTTATGAGTATGCATACATAATGTGTTTGGTGTGTGTGCATATATAATGTGTTTGGCATGCACATACTCTAGAAAGTTTACACTTCACATGAGTGTGCATGTGTTTATTATTATTTGTATGTATGTACTACAATGTTTAAATTTTATATGAAGGTGCATGCATTATGAACATGTGTGTTTGTGGGCAAGAAAATTTGAGTTTTATATCTGTGTGTATAATGGGTTTATTGTGTGTGCGTGTTTGTGTAGAGATGGAAAACAACTTACTAAAAATATGCATTTTGGTTTCATAGTATATCTTACTTTTAGTTTCATTTATATCACTCACACACAGAGACTCACTCACTCTATCCTAACTCTGTATATAAGAGAATGAGAAGTTCAATAAAACTTGAAATTCAAATAGATGTGTAAGAGTGTAAGTGAAACAGTGAAAAGCAATGAAGGATGTGTGTGTGTGTGTGTGTAAATACATATATATATCTACACACACACACACAGAGAAAGAGAAGTGAGAGAGTGAGGGGACCCCAAAAGTTAAGAGAATTCAAGTACATCTTAGTACAAGAATACAGCTGTGTGGTCAGGAAGTTTACTTCAAAATGAAGTGATTTTGGATTCAATAGCTGGATCCTTTCACTGTAACCTAGAGCTGGAAATTGAACAGAGAGGGTGGGAGAGAGAGAGAGAGAGATCCAATGATATTGAGATGTTTTATTCCAAATTGAATGTTGTTTACAATGTAGTTAAACTTGTGATATTATGTTGACAGCCTCTTCACAAGAAGAAATCAGCATTTGGATATCATCTGTATACCTGGAGAAAAAGTTTCAAGGAATGCAGACTACTTAGCACCCTGAGCTGGTCCGTGTATGTGATGGCCAGCAGATCTGACAAGCTTAACCTCCATTAATAGTCCTAAAGTCTATTCATAGATGGGGCCACCATACTGAAGGTATGCATTGCTTATAATGAGTTAGTAGTTGGTAGATATCTAAGGGTATAAGACAACAGTGGTAGAGGTTGATGGAGAGCAGGTACAGAAGTGTAGAAGCAAACCAAGTCTAGGCTAAAGGGTTTTTTTCATTCCAAGTGTTTTAGGGCTGGGGTCTTAGAGTCTGTTATTACTTTGTTGGAGCTGTTGACATGTCCAGGAGAGGTGTGGAGTTAGGGCTTGAAGAATTTCAAATGGGATTGTGATATCTCATAAAATGCTCCATCAATTGTAGAGTCTCTGTCCAATATTAGGTTTGAAGGCCAACATGGTGTACCAGATGAACTATAATATATGTGGAAGTTGCCACACCAGAAGCATGAATATTTCCACAAACGTATGTATTGCTAATGTAATTCTCAGGCAGAGTCAGCACATGGTGTGTCACACAAGGCTGTACTTTTTGAATTACTGCTACAATCCAAGTTGCTTCTAAAAAGTTTGTCTACCCAGTTTCCATCACAAAGGCTATAAAAAGTGACATTGGTCAATCCAAGACTATAAAAAGGACATAAAAATCCGAGGACATAAAAAGTGAGACCAAACCTGAGACCTTGTAAAGCAAAATTCTTAACCATTTGGCCATGCTATGCCTACAACATAATACCCATGCATACACACACACATACATAGATAGATATAGACACACACACATACATAGATATAGACACACATGCATACATACATACATACATACATACATATGTGTACATACATATAGACATATGCGCAGACATGCATACACTCAAATATCATATACATAATATACATATTATATATAGAGAGCTGAAAGGCGAAAAAATTCCACCAACCTAGCTGTTGAAGTAAAGACATCATTGCACGTGTAAAACGTCTCCATCAACCAATACGTAATCAGTATACATGCCAGCATCTAACCCATGCCAGTTTATAAAACAGACGTCAAATTATCATCATGATGATGATAGTGGTGGTGGTGGTAGTGGAATGATACAGAATGATTTTTGTAAAGACACTGGCAGATTATCTTTAAGAACAGATGTAGGCAAGTTCCCAAAATAACCATATTAGGATCTGTTCATACTGTTAAGAACATTCATTCTTACATAGTATTGGCTAATCTTGATTTATCTTTTTTTGGTTTTGTATTGTCTTTTGTTTCTTATGGATGTTTTCCAAGATGTTCCTAATTGTTTTTTTTGTTTTTTTTATATATATACAAAAGGAAAAGTATTGATGTATATTTCTGAAACCATAAATAATAAACAAGTCACAGTTATCACCACATATTTATGAAGGAGTATAAAGAAGAAAAAAATCTAATTAAAATTCAGTGAGGAAACGGCCACGTTAGCTCAATGACTAAAAATAATATTCATTATTAAAACAATGATAAAAATAATAGTTTGGGAAGCTAATTCAGGACATGTTCCTGTCTTATTAAGGACTCATCAATGAAGTGTAGACTTAATTGTACTTACTAAAGTGAATGTACAATTATGCATGTGAGTAGGAATAGGAAAATACACACTTATTTCCTATGCCCATTTATGTGCATTGTTGTATATCTATACAATAATTACATTATCATTGCTTCAGTTTATGTAATGCCAAAGAGGTCTGACAAGACTGAAACATGCCAGAAGATATTTTTTTGTCCCTCATGAAATGGCTACAGAAATATTAAGCATTGAGATAATGGGGTTTTTTTTTTTTTTTTCTCACTGAATAAAACGCTTAAATCATTTTTTTATCCTCCATATATTAAATATGTAAATGATAAGTTAACTTTTGACATTTTTTTGCTTTGTTTTTTTTTCTGTATGTAGATAATGTCCCTGACATTAATTTCAGCAATTCATTTTATTAATAATAAAAATGATGAATATAATAATAATAATAATAATAGAATCCATCCATCGTCTTTGTTCACATTCCTGGGAGGGTTGTAAGGGAAGAATCATCAGGTATCTTCTCCATAGGAGATTTGTAACAACTCTACCCCTACAAGAAGCAACTGTGATTATGCTTTCTGGCTGGATTCCAGGCATGACCAACTGAGACTATGGATATTATCCACCCATCTTGCTCTTATTGTAACCCTAGGTCTCCTGTCAATTGGCTTGGATGCAAGAATCTATCTTTTCTATGACATTCTAATCACATATCTGTTGTTGTAATAATCCTTTCTACTTTTGGCACAAGGTCTGAAATTGGAGGGGAGAAGGCTAGTTGATTACATCGACCTCAGTATTTCACTGGTCCTTAATTTGTTGACCCTGAAAGGATGAAAGGCGAAGTCGACCTTGGCGAATTTGAACTCAGATCATAGCAACAGACAAAATACTGCTAAGCATTTCACCCAACATGCTAACGATTCTTATTTCATTATTTCATTATTGCCCACAAGGGGCTAAACATAGAGGGGACAAACAAGGACAGACAAACGGATTAAGTCGATTATATCGATCCCCAGTGCGTAACTGGTACTTAATTTATCGACCCCGAAAGAATGAAAGGCAAAGTCGACCTCGGCGGAATTTGAACTCAGAACGTAATGGCAGGCGAAATACCGCTAAACATTTCGCCCAGCATGCTAACGTTTCTGCCAGCTCGCTGCCTTAACAATAATAATATAATCCTTTCTGCTATAAGCACAAGGCTTGAAATTTTGGGGAGGGGTTAAGTTGATGATATTGATCTCAGTACTCAATTGGTACTTATAATGATAATAACAATAATAGCTTTGGTTGACAAGTGGGAATTTGAAGCATGAGACAGAAAAGCTAATTATAGTTTGCTCAGGAACAAACCATTAAAACAAATCTGATAAAGGCAAAGATTGATAAAACTCAATCAGACAGCAATTAGATACACTTATCTCCTTATTGCAGGAAAGGAGATGAAAGTATCAATCACGTATAAGTGCAGATATGGATGTGGAGGCAAAAGAATGCATTGGGATGTTAACCAAGTGTGTGACAGTGTGTGGTTTCAAAACAAGAGAAAAGTAGTATGAACACAGAATAGAGGTTGTGATAGAAAATGAGAATTACAAAATCTTGTGGAATATCCCCATGAAGACTGACCATAGTATTGAGGCAAGAATACCAGATATTATCATAGAGGACAAAATAAACAGTGTAAGATCAGACATTTTGCAATTCTCTATGACAACAGTGTCTATGCCAAACTAATTGAAAAAATTGAGAAATATCAGTATCTAACCAGAGAGCTGAGGAGGTTGTGGATGTCCAAGAAAATTATTATTCCTGTACTAATTGGAGCACTTGGCACAGCATTCAAAACACTACCCAAAAGTCTGAAAGAGACTGGAATTGGAACTCACATAGTCGACCTACAGCAAAATACCATTCTATATTCTGCAAGAATCCTAAGAAAGATTCTTGAGATTTGAGGAGATTTGTCATCAAACCTCAAAAAAAAAAAATACTTGCTAACTAAATTGGCATGCACCAGCAAAATAATAATAATTGTAAAAGAGTTATGTAAGAAATACTGCATGGTTTGTCATTATGTGTAAATGTGTCAGAGCAGAGAGAGAAAGAATCCCAAAGAACAGCTGAAAACTGAAATAATTAAGTAAAAAAGAGAAGAGAATGACGCCTACCTCAATAATTTGATCATTCACTTCGGTTCTTCCATCAAGGTGGGCAGCACTGCCTTCAGCTATACTTTGAACATATATTCCTGACAGTTCATCTGAGAATATAAGAAAATATGACAGATTTATTTCTCTTTAACAAACAGAGATTGATGGTTTGAAATAAATATATTTGTGTACAGTGGGAGGAAGGTGTTAAAACAAAACAAAAAACAAAGAGATTGTAGAGAGAGAAAGAAGTTAAGCAAGAAAGAGGAAGAGTGAAGTGAGAAGAAAATAGACACACAGGAAGAGACATAAGGTAGATAGAGAGTGGAACAGATTGAGATAGAAGGGAAATCAAAGAAAGATACAGAAATTGAGAGAGGGGAGAAGGAGAGAGAGGGGAGAAAGAGAGAGAGAGGGGAGAAAGAGAGAGAGGGAAGAAAGAAAGAGAGGTGAGAAAGGCAGGAACAGTCAGAGAGCAATTCTTCAATGACAGATAAACAAATTGATGAAAAAAAAAAATGTTATCTGATTCAAACCTTTGTGAATCTGGCCATACTAGAGCACCACTACCAATGCTTGTCATTTACATCTTATATAAGTGTTCTTTTGCTTTTAGTCTGTGCTGGTAAGTTTCTCTCTCTCTCTCTGTATATGTATATATATTTTGTGTGTGTCTGTGTGCATGCGCACGTATGCATGTAATATATACACACACATACACTCATGTATCTCTGAGTGTGTATATACATGTGTGTGTGTGTGTGTATATATATATATATATATATATATATATATATAATGTTAAATATTTGTAGGGTGAAAAGGTATGTTCATTTTTATGGTGCTTGAGCTAATTTATTTTATTTTCAACTCTTTCCTCTCAACCAAACCTCAACACAAGTTTCAATCATTCTCCCCACCACACCCCCCTTCACTCTACTTCATGCCACTGTTCATTGTTTACTGTATTGTGGTTCTTCTTTCCAATATACTTTATATAAACATCACTGACAGTTTCATTTGATATTTATGTTATGTTTCTTTTAACCAAAAACACCACCTGAGACCTCATCTGTAGTAAATCTTCTTCCAAAGGGTGAAAAGTATTATATAAAAAAACAAATTTTTTTCATAAAATCTAAAGAAAAACAATGCTCTCATCACCATCACCAAATTTTGTACATGAATTTTTGTTTTTTCTAACTGCAATACCTATTTTTATCTTGTTTTCTTAATGTGGTATTTCCTTTTTCTTCAATTCTCAACATCCACTAACTTTACCAAACTATCTTATCCATCAAGATTCATGTTATTTTTTTTAAGAATTACCTTTGAATCTGTGTCACTGACAATGTATCCGTTAACTAAAAATCAGCAAAATTAATATATAAATAATCAAATTACTCATGAAGTGCCACTGTAATTATTATAGATGGGGTTGCCAAAATATCTGAAGAGAAATGGTCATTCATGAAGATTTGTTTCAAAACACAAGGGTAAGAAAAAGGCTTCTCTCTCAAACATTCATGGCCAGTCAAGAGATAAAATAGTAACAGCTTGGGGGTTTGTGGAAACATGAAGCAAGGAATAAAGGGTTTAGCTGGGACAATGGGTACACAGGAATAGCTATGTGGTTAAGACATTCACTTTTTTGCAGTTGAATCCCACTGCTCAGCACCAAGGGCCAGTGCCTTCTACCATAATAAAAGTGGGTCAACCAAAAACCTTGTATGGAAGTCTGACAAACTACCATTTCTAATAATGGCGTACACTATATTTAATACATCACTCAAGTATTACTGTCTTTTTCTTTCACCTTGTGAGGCGGGAGGGAGAGCAGCGACTATGATCCATTTTAGTGCAATCATTCTATCAATTCTAGTGGTAGACAATCTCAAACAGGAGGCCCTTTCCACATGTTTGCAAAAGAGTGGGGACTGAGCTAAAGGTACCCTAAAACTAGGATAGTGGTATAAGACAAAGCAACAAATTAAGCCTACCACTCAACAAGGACACAGTAGAGTTTGAACTCAGAAGACAAAGAGCCAGAACAAATACTGCAAAGCATCCCTCAAAATCCCAAACAATTCTGGCAGGCCATTGTCTTAGACTGATACTCTGTCAACCCCCAGTTGGATGAAAATCAAAGCAGACCTTGGTAGACACTGAATTCTAAAAGATAGAAGCTAGAATAAATACTACAAGTCATTTTGTATTGTTACATGTACTTGGACCAAGTTTTTAGTCCAAGGTGAACTTCATCACAACAGTCTTGATAACCTAGGAAAAGCTCACATATGCTGTGCATTACCTTCCAGCTGTGTTAACACTGGAAAACTTCACAGCTAAAAGCACTGATTTCTATCTTTAGTACAAAGACACATGTATGAGAGGAGAGAAATAAGAGATGATGAAATCAACCCAGTATCTGCCTGCTATTTCTTTAGCATCAACTTGGTGTGTTCAGCTCCCAGCCTAGGCTTTGCTGCTGTTCAGGTAGAGAAAAGCAAACTGTCAAGGTATTGGTCACTCTCTGACAGGTTTATGGTTGAGCCTGTGGAGACTCACAGGGCTTGAACTTATCCTTGCTCACCACCACTATCAGGGCAGAGATGGCTATCTGCAAGTGTGATCCTCATGAGTCAGAATAGCTGTTCCAGTGCATCTCCTTCACCATCCTCCAGGGCAATGCCTTTTCCATTTTGTTTGTTGGGACCACGAGGCAGTCTGAATTACAGAAAATTGCACGTTCCACTCCTTAATGTAAAATTACTCTATATAAATTGCTCTGATAAATTCTAATGATCAAATTATTCTAAAACAGTTTGTCAACTCCAGAAGGAATATAAACGAAGTCAATCTTGGCATGATTTAAAAGAAATCCAACTAAATACTGCAAGATATTATTTTTTCCTTTTCCCCCAACAGTCGACTGATTCTACCAACCAATCTATCATTCTGCCAATTCTGAATCACAGACTGGATTATAAAAAGTGATAACTAGGCTAATTATATATTAATGGGTGATTTTGGAGTCATTTTTGTGTTTTGATTCATTATTCTATTATATATGCATGGCATATTTTATAAGTTATGAGAAATTCTGGCATCGGTAGGTAGTGAAGAGATGCTATCTTTTATCTTGTACTTGCTTTGGTCATTAGACTGTAGTCAAACTGGAGCACCACCTTCAAGTGTTTAGTTGAACAAATCAATACCAGCACTTACAGGTATTTATTCTATTTTTACCAGACCACTAAGTCATGGGGATATAAACAAACCTACACCATTTGTGAAGTGGAAGTGGGGAGGCAAACACAAAAAATCATACACACACATACAAAGAGTATCTTTCAGTTTTCATTTACCAAATTCATTCACAAGACTTTGATTGGTCCAAGGCTATAGTGGTAAACTGGAAGAATTGTTACAATATAGGACAAAATGCCTTGAGATATTTAATCTGGTTTGCTGCAACTCTGTGTTCAAATCTCATTGAGGTCAATTTGGTGTTCCTCATTTCAGGGTTAATAAAATAAAATAGTCTGCAATAATGAATTGGTGGAGTTGTTAGTGTGTTAGACTAGATGCCTTATGATATTTGTTCTGGCTCTTTGCCTTCTAGGTTTTTCAGAGATAGGCTTAATCCAAAGCCTGGTTAAACCTCACTGCCCAGCAAGGCCAGATTAAGACCTATACTGGCCCTAAGCACTTGGTACCTCCATATATATCTTGGTAGCCCCATATATATATATATATATATATATATATATATATATATATATATATATATATAACACAAAATATATACAATGATAAACCATAAAATAAATTTTTGTCTCAAAATGAAACAAGACTAACAGTAAAATGGAAAATAATGTTTATTTTTGTATACTCCATATTTGAAAAATTTTCTCTAATTTTTTATAATTGTAAAGTTTGTAATCAGATTCTCACTATGACACCATGAACACTTCAAAATCATGTTCCTGATCATATAAACCATTTTTGAATATTATCTTAGCAAGTTTAAAGTGATTTCTTTCGTGCTGTAAACCAATTACCATTTCTATGGTGCCCCTCTTCCCTTGATGCCCTAAGCACATGCTTATTTTGCTTAAAGATTAATCTAGCACTACTGCCCAGTCTGTTGCAAGCATTTAGGTTGGCTCCCCAGTTTGAGGACAACCTCTTCTTTTTTTTCTGTCTTTAGACATGGAAGCTGTAAATCAATAAAGGCTCAAGGGTGTTGCCCTTATCTCATTGATGAAACAGTGAAAGAAAAAAGTATAGAACCAAATGTTTCCAAAGTATATTTTTGGAAATGGAAGGATTCCACCAGAAAGACTGATCCTGAGAGCGGTACACACCATAAAGACAATGTTATGTTATACAATGACTAATTCTACAAGGTATGGGTCACAACTGCAGTGTATAGGCAGAACTGTTAAATTGTGGGATAAAATGTTATGGGGTAATGAGTCACAATCCTTCATATTCTAAGTTCAAATCCCATTGAGGTTAACAACGTCTTTTATCCTTTCAAATTCTATAAAATAAAGCCAAAACTTGGGTCAAAACTTATATAATCACCCCTAAATTATGTGGTCCTGTACCAATAATAAAAATCCAGTTCTATATTTAAGAGAAGAGGAATTATGTACATTATTTACATTCGACACATATGTGTCCTCATCTTGTTTGTTGTTAACACAACGTTTCAGCTGATATACCCTTCAGCCTTCTTCAGGTGTCTTGGGGAAATTTCAAACTTGGGTTCTCATTCCTAAGGTATTTTTCGATGTTATTATTATTATTATTATTCAGGTCACTGCTTGGAATTGAACTCGGAATCTTGGGGTTAGTAGCCTGTGCTCTTAACCACTACGCCATATGCTTGTGGGCAATTATGGAGTGAATTTTAGGGCTTATAAATCTAATATTTTTCTATCCTTCCCTAATACCGGTTCCCATATGCTGCTCATAACTTCACTTGGTCTGCTTAGGAGGTTGTTGTGTCCTAGCATATGTGCTGCTTCTTTTAGTTTTCGTATTTTCCAGTGGTGTTCTCTGTCTATTATTTTAACTTTATCCCACAGGGGGAGGTGGTCTCCATTTTTCCATACATGATCAGCTATAGCCAATTTATCAATATCTCCTTGTGTCACAGCTTTGCAATGTTCCTCTACCCTTATTTAGTGGGGGCGGTATGTTTCGCCTTTGTATAACCTACCACAGCTGCATGGGATGGAGTACATGCAGTCTTTGGTCATATTCTCTTTTATTGGTGGTTTTACTCGAGGGAGATATTTGTGAAGTGTTGTATTACTCTTGAATACTGTCCTGGTGTCATATGGGCCACGTATCTTTTGTATCTTTTTGGAGAGGCCTTTCACATAGGGTAGACAGACTGTGGACAGTTCATTGACCTCATCCTCTCTCTTCTTCATAATTGGAGTGGATAGTATACTAACCCCAAGATTCCGAGTTTGATTCAAAACAGTGACCTGAATAATGATAATAATAATAATAATAATAATAATAATAATGATAATAATAACAACAACATCAAAAAATATCTTAGGAATGAGAACCCAGATTCGAAATTTCCTCAAGACACCTGATGAAGGCTGGAGGGTATATGAACCGAAACATTGTGTAAACAACAAACAAGATGAGGACAATGTGGTATGACGTCAGTGACTGGGGAACTGACCGGAAGGGCGAGTTGACCAGAAGAGGAAGAAGGGCAGAGGAGCTTCGATCGGGATTCGTGCCCTTTTCGAACTGGGTTGTGGTCAGGAGAGGACGTGCTAAGCGATGGTCTAGGTTTGGGAGAAGCAGCTGCTATTCCTAGTGTTCTTCGGGTTGGGGCAAGCTTCAAGGATTGGATACCGCAAGACATACTCGCAGTCGACGAAAGGAAAACTGAGGTAAGGCGATTACATCTACCCGCATGCATACACCACAGACAAATATCCATCGAATGTAAATAATGTAATAAAAATCCACTATTAAATAATTCTAGGGATACAGTATCTGGGGAACAGTTCAGCATCTCCAACAAAAAGGCAAGGGACAAAAGCCTATGACATGTAATGTCTTCATTTTCAGTCCCAATTTAATATTTCTATTTCTTTTTTTAAATAGAAATTCAGTTTCCAGTTGTATGGGTTAATTCATTTTGATGATTTGAAGGTAGTGGAGACAATCTAAAAACTTTACTATTGGTACTAATTGGCCTGAGCCAAAGAAGGAAATCTGTAAGTGGTCAGCTGACCTGTTAAAAGTAGCAATAAAATTTTCCAGAAATTTGTACATAATCATTTGTTGGAAGACCACATTGGAGAATGTTGGTGGTCCTAGATGCAGTATATCTGAAAATAAGACAGGATGGTCATAATTAGAATGATTTGGGTTCAGAGTTGTTTCCACCATAACTGACTTGGGTGGTGGTGGGGGATGTTGATAAAACAACAGTTACAACAACAATAACAACCACTTGAAACACGATATCTATCCACCACTCCATTCCACCAGCTTGTTTGAGAGTTGCTTTTGTGCAAAAAAAAGAAATTGATGCAAAACAAAAAAATTAATAGATAAAACAGTTAAAATAATTTATATAAAAGAACCAATTTCTCGGTGGAATCTTTCTTGTCTGAAGGTTATAAGAGTTTAGAGCAACAAAACTACTAACTCTACCATCTACCATTTGGCTGTTGTGTTTATGTCTGAACACTACTTACACTTCGCCATAGCTTTGAGATGAATAATAAAAAGAAACAAACAAGAAATAATGACTGAGTATCAAACAGCTTTGGTAGGGTATTGAAATTACAGGAGACTGTTTACTATCAAATAAATTATCTGATAGAAGAAGACAACGACATTAGATTACACTGCACACTCAAAATGTTTCCCACTAGCTCTCCATCCACTTCTGGTTTTTCCAGACTTAAAAGAAATATATTTTGAAGGCAAAGCAGGTTATTAAATTTTACAGTCTCTCTGTCTGTCTATCAGTCTCTCTCTCCCTCTCTCTCTCTGTTCATTTCACTCACACACAGACACACACAACAGCAACAAGAACAAATGAGGAAGCTATTAGATATTTTGGTAGGTGCTTAAAAGTTATACATCTAAGTCCTTCAAACGATTTTATGCAAAGAAATTTCAAGGCATTTCACATATATGACGGTGAAACAGAAGATTAAGCGATTAAAGAAAAACAACAACAACAACAACAAAAAGACCTCCAAAAACAACCAAAATGCAATTAAACGAAAACTAATATCGACATAAAAGCTAAATCATTTGATGCTGTGAAAACCTAGGAATAGATTGGTAATGTAGTAATGTAGAACAAATCTCAATAAACTGTTCAGATGTCTAACTTTACTATCGCAGAGCAATTGCAGATGTGATAGACAAACGGTTAACCTATATTGCTTCTAAGTTAAGCAGTTGTGAATTGACATTAAGCCACTGGCTCTGCACTCTATTATATTTATTACATAACACTAGTGAAACCGCTGAGAGAAAAGCAGCTGGCTCCAGTCCAACATGTGTTGAGCTGTTATGGTTAATAAGTCTACTTCACAAGCAAATGGTTTTGATTCCACAGTTCAGCTGCATGTCACCTTGAGTAAGTAGTAGTGTCTCCTAAAATGTACGTGGGTTCAGAAATGTTTGGAGAGAAATTTAATAAATGGAAACTGTGTGGAAGCCCATTGTGTGTCTCTATCGTTGCTGTTACCACCACCATCATCATGATGATTCTATGTTGAGTTTCTATGTTGACCTGAGTTGGACAAGTCATCATGGTCCAAGTCAGTTCTTATTCAGATTAATTCCAGCCGCAATCCTAGATGAATTGGAAAATCACACCTTGCTAGTACATTTCCCTTTTGGATTGCCTTCTACAGCTGGATGCCCTTTTTATCATAAACCATTTTACAAAGACAACTGGATGCATTTTACCATGGCACCAGTATCTGGGAGGGTGCAATGCCTCACCATCACTATTGGAGGTGCCAGACCCAGGAAGATATGGAACAAAGTGATGAGAAAGAGTTTTGGGCCTCACAGAGATGACAAGGTTTGCTATGCTTGAGAAGACACATCAAACTAAATAAAATCATGGCTGTCCATGCACACAAGCATATTCTCTAACACATAAAATCACCCAGTCACTATATAGAGTGTTTGGCATTAGAAAGAGGATCCAGCTGTAGAAACTATACCAAAACAGATAAATGGATCCCAGGTAGCTCTCCAGCTGACCAACTCCTGTCAAACCAGAATGGATGATGATGATGAAGATAGATACATATATGTATATATATATATATAGATATATGAGAGAGAGAGAGAGAGAGAGAGAGAGATCTTTATGTGTCAATGTACACACACACACACACACACACACACACACATGTATATGTAATAATTTCACAAGTGTATGTAAATGCATATGTTGAACATGAGCTAGTCACTCAGAGTCAATCAGGTAGTACAGAAAGATATTATACACCATATGAATAGGGTAGCATCAGCATCATCATCAACTACTGCAAGGGTAAAAGGCGATGCATTTGAAAAAGGCAATTACAGAGACATCAAATTGATGGACCAGGTTATGGGAGAAAGAGAAAGAGTTGTAGCTAAATTGATTAAGAAGAGAATTAACCTAGAGGAGATTCAGTTGAGCATTATGCCAGGAAGCAGTACCACTAATGCCATCTTTGTAGTAAGATAACAGCAGGAGAAATACTTAAGCTAGAAATAAGCTCCTATAAGTAACTACTTCAACCACTTGCATTGAGGTTAGGATTTATCCTGACAGTATACAGTTAATACATGTGATGTTAACTGTTATCCTGCTAAAAGCCATTATCATTGCTTTCTGTAAGATTGAGTTAAGCCATGATCATGGTTTTATATTAACTTAATTTTCAATCATACATAACTTTCCATTGTTTAGAACTACTTGCTTCATTTTTTTCCTCTCCACAAATAGTAGATTTTTTTATAAGTACTTTGCTAAGGTAAAGCCACTTCCCTTCTGTTTTGTTTTTGTTACACTGTAAAATTGCTTTCAAATTTTGGCACAAGGCCAACATGATTGGGGGTCGGAGTAAATCAATTACATCAACCCCAGTTACATCAACTGGGACTTATTTCTCCAACTCCAGAAAGATGAAAGCAAAGTCAAACTTGATAGAATTTGAACTCAGAACATAAAGATGAATGAAATACCACGAAGCATTTTGCCTGGCATGCTAATAATTCTATCAGCTTGCTGCCATAGTTACAGTGTAAAATTGACACATTTTAGTGGAGTATAATTTCATTACAGTATACTATAAGAGAATACTATTACTTGATCTCAGATCATGATCAGGCAACTATTGAAAGTAATTTTAAAGTGAGAGAGTGTGTGTGTGTGTGCTTGTAGAGAGAGAGAGAGAGAGAGAGAGAGAGAGA
>NC_069003.1:19635417-19638491 GCF_001194135.2 Octopus bimaculoides
AGAGAGAGAGAGAGAGAGAGAGAGAGAGAGAGAGAGAGACTTTATGCAGTTTTTTTTGTTTTTCTTTTGAGAATGACCAATACTAGTTCTGGGGAGCTTGATGACTGCAAATTTCATTCCTCAAATTACAAGGATACAAAATCAGAAGATATTGGATTTTCAGACTCATTGACTGATGAAGATCTCCAGCCTAATGTTACATCTGTGTTCGTGGTGAATGAGCTTCAGTCAGATACAGCCCTACTGCACAATTTCCAGGAATTGACATCAGTTTGATTTCCAGCTCAGAACCAGTAGATTTCTTTTGACTTTATTTGCTCTAAACATCATTCAAGCAGTTGTAGAAAAGGCAAACAGTTATGGTAAAATCTAAGTCCAGACACAAACAACTCAGAGAAAAATGAGCTCAGTTTGGGACCTGGAAAAATGTGTCCAGCAGAAATGAGACAACAGCATTTTGGAATAGCTTGCCAATATGGGACTAATAGCCATTAAGCTGTGCACCAGTAGACGTTTCTAATGAGGCACATTACAGCCTCATAGCATAACTAAAAATAAATGGAGACTAACTTAAATATACACAACTGTGCATTTTCTTCTACATTCATGTTATATCTTTTTTTCTGACTTTTGTCTACTGTGTGCTGTGAATACTCTGTAAAAAGTTCAAGTTTATTACATTACATATTGATGCGAACACCGAAAAACAAATTAATGTTATATCTCTATCTCCCGAGCTGGGTTTTGAAACCGTATTTTGGTTGTTGGTGACAATGGCATTTCCTTTGTCTCGTCAACAACCACAGCTATTTTTAGCGTAGGAGTGATCGGTGACCCTTTCCGGTCACCAAAAGTTCAGAAAAACAAGAGAGGAATTGTACTGAACTGACCCAGCTTTGGGAGGGGGTAAAGTAACACTATTGAGCTATGGTATTTGTGATAAATAGGAGAACAGGAATTGGCGTGAGGCAGTTGGCCGAGGATTTGGGTAGCAGTCGAGTTGGCGTATGGAATTGGCCAGTCGAGTTGGGTACAGGCAGTTGGTATCAGGCGAGTTGGCCTGAGAGTTGGAGGAAGAACGTCAGCCAGTGAAGATGAACAGTGATAAGTCTGACAGAGAGAGGCCGAGAGAGAGGGTCTATAGTCAGCAGGTACGAGTAAGCAGAAATGCATAGAGTCTCAGAGAGAGAGGGACAGAGAGAGATGGAACTGTTGCGGCAGGCAAAAGAAAGTAGTAGGCTACTTTGGTCAGTTCTTGTGAGAGTTTTGAAAGAAAGGAAGTTATTACAGTAAAGGTTTGTGTAAATATTCTTCCAAGAAAAATGTACTTGTCGTTATGATGTATAAAAAAGAGATTTCGTTAACTGTGATGTTAACTTAAAAGAAAAGAAAAGAAAGAACTTTTGTTACATGTGGGGTAACTGAAAAGAAAACAAAGAAGTGAAAGAACTTTTAAAGGACTTGATGTACGAACTCTTGTTTATGTAATGATTGTAAACCTTTGATTATGTTGCATGCGCTATTATATGCTATTGAATTTATTGTTACGCAATGCTATGTTTTGTATCGATGTAATGTTTTATTCTGATGTTTGATGTAAAAAGAAAAAGTTAGTTCCGCTACCCAACGTATGGTCTCCGTGTTATTTCTTCCTCTCCTCCTTTTGCCTGATGTTCTTCGTTGCGTTCTCCGGCCGGGGTTTAGTGGCTGTGGCGATTGTCCCGACTCACTGAGCGTCAGCGTTCGCGCGCGCGCGCGCAAGTTCTCTCTTCGGTTAAGGAGGTGCTTCGCGTGCGGGCGTTCGTAACAATATAATCATACACACTGAAGTGTAATTTCAACTTTGTAACAACTTTCTTTCCTATCAACTTTTATAAATTTCTATTTTATTGTATATTTTAGATGTCTTCAATAATAATAATAATAATAAAAGTCTATATTTTATTACTGATGTACCATTTTTTAAATTCAATTTTTAAAGATGACAGATTTATGCTACTTTTAGTAATGCAAAATATTCTGTTACCTGAAAATGATGCACTTGATGGATTCTCAGCAGCTAAAAACCTGTCAACTATCTAATCACAATGGTTAATAAGGCAAGTCAAAGGTTGAATGATTATATACCAAAGAGGAGATTTCAGGATATGAAAGTCTAGTTGGGTACAAGGGAAGATATTCAGGCATTCAGTATTTGCTGAATAAGCATCCCCATAAATGTGGAGTAGAACTATGAATGTTCAATGAATCAAGTTATGCATATAATACTATCATGTATAGAGACAGACAACAAAAAAATTTTGTAGTCAATGAGGATTTCCTTCTGAGTTGAAGGAAAATAAAGATCTAGCAGTAATTATTAGGGACTCTGAAAAGTGATTTAAAAAAAATTAAGACATAATCCCTCAAAGTTAATTTACTAATGCCATAGAAGCTGATCATTGTTAACAGGCAGGCAAAGGGGACAATTATGAGCATGTTTCAGTCTATTAGACCTCATCAGCATGGTATAGTTTACTCAAGCTTATTTTCTGAAACATTTCTACATATAAAAAAAAAATTACAACTGATTCTGAACCAGTATAAACTACATGATCAAAAAAAAAAAGGGAAATAACTCAAATGTATCAGTGGCATGATTTTGGATAAATAAGTTAAGAAGGTGATGTACTGAATGTCATTTGCAATAAAATTCTAATTGAAATTTCCTTTTTTGCTTGAAGAAAGAGCCCCCCACCCACCAAAAAATATCTAGCACCAATTATTAGAGATTCTCAAAGATGAAGAAGGAGAGGAGAAAAGCAGCAAAATTGAATACTTCAAATAGCTCCAAAGATTCTCTACATTTTAACAACATCATAGCATGCAATCTAATGTAATATTTCGGGGGGGGGGGACAGTTCATTACAGTATTATATTTAAATTGCATATATACATACACACATATATATACATATATATATAAACATATATACATATAAACATATATATATATATATATATACATACATACATATAAACATATATATATATATATATATATATATATACATACATACATATAAACATATATA
>NC_069003.1:19638871-19655219 GCF_001194135.2 Octopus bimaculoides
ATATATATATATATATATATATATATATATATATATATAATATATATATATATATAATATATACACACACACATATTAGAGTTTTACAGCAAAATACTCAAACACACACTTCAATAAGCTGAATAAGGCTAGTTATTTTTTCGCATATTGATAATCTAGGCGTGATAAGACGAAATAATAAATCAAATTCTATTTTATTTCTTCTGCTGAGTATCAATACTACCCATACACAGGAAACTAATATTAGTCAAAAAAATGGAGAGAAGCTGTTCATTTCACCCTAACCACAGTAGTTAAAATATATGCAAAATAAACCAGATTCAACAAAAGTTCATCGAAAGAATCTATCTATTAATAATTTAATGCTTATTTCTTTTTGTTACTTATTTTTATATTTTTTTACAGCTTTCAATCATGAGGTTTTGACCATGCTGGGGTAACACCACAAAAGGTTTTAGTTATTCCCCTACCCACAATAAGTTCTGTTAATCTTAGTATGTTGATCTTGTAAGGAAAACTGGTAAAGTCAACATGAGCATATAGTGGTGGAATCAAAAACAAAGCATTTTGGTGTTGTGCTCTGGTTTTGCCATCCCCAGTAAATATACTATTATGTATATCTGTTTATGCGTGTGTATGTATGCATGCATGTGTGTGTGTGCGTGTGTACATATGAATATTGTTACTTTTCTATCAACCCTGAAAGGATGAGGGGCAAAGTTATCCTCAGTGGGATTTGAACTCAGTGGAACAAATACTGTACAGCGTTCTATCCAATTTTTTACCTGTTCAACACCAGGTCAATCTTGACTGAGTACACCTCAGACCAAAGACATCACAACCTTGAACATTCTGTCTTTGTAGAACCTTGGTCTTGAATTACTTAGTTTTTATTTCAACCAGTACAAACTACAGATACGCCAGAGCTCTGCCACCACTACCACAACCAAGGACATCATTATCACTGCTGGATTACCCATCAGGCAAAATAAGCATGTGCTCAAGGCACCAAGGGAAGGAGGGGGACACCACAGAAATGGTAAATGGTTTATGGCACAAAAGAAATCACTTTAAACTTGCTAAAATAATATTCAATGTGGTTTATATGATCGGAAATGTAATTTCAAAGTGCTCATGTTGTCATAGTGAGGATCTGATTAAAGACTTTGCACTCAAAAAAAGGGTAGAAGAAAATTTTTCAAATATAAATAAAGTGTTAGAGCATACAAAAATAAACATCTTCCATCTTACTGTTAGTTTTGTTTCATTTTCAAAAATAAAAGTTCATTTTGCTTTTTATTTTATTGTTTATATTTTGAATTACACACTGTATGGGGGGACCAAAATCTTTTTTAGTGCTTCGGGCCTCTATGGGTCTTAATGCAGCCCTGATCATTACCCAATGTATTCTTACCTCTTTTTAGAGAAGTCTGGATATGATTTGAGTGAGATTTGGTAGCTGTTTCTAGCATGTTGAGTAATCACTAAAAGGTTACCTCTTTGGTAGGTTTGGATGTGTGTTTGTCTTTACCATTTAACTGCACCAAGATGCATAGGCCTGAGTAAGGCATTTTATTTTTCATGTGAGTGATCAACAGTTGTTCATCCATCTATGTCTCCCTGGCTCCACGCCGCTAATGTTATCGAAGGCCCACTTGGCCCAATAAAAACTTGGTACCTTTGTCATCACAGGTATTACTGTCAGAACACAAATGGCTGGAACAGCTACCACAAGAAATCTCATCTGATGTTCTACCATTTCCCCTCAGCCCCACCACCATCATCAACCTGCCCTGGTGTGTTTTTTTTTCTATTTTACTTTTTTTATCATTGGCAAAAGGTTGAAAGGAAAAGTTGACTTTTGAGGGATTTGAACTTAGAATGTGGAGAGTACAAATTAATACCATAAAGTATTCAATCCAACACTCAAGCAAATCTGCCAATATACCATCTTGAGTTCTAGGGATGAAAATGCATGAGAGGGAGGAGAGAGAAGGAAGAAGAATTAGTGAGAAATATTTGAATATGTAATCTATTGTGTAAAAATATCATAGGCACAGACCTGGCTGAGTGGCAAGAAGTTTGCGTCCCAGCCAAATGGTTTTGGGTTCAGTTCTAAAGAAAGTACTGGAGTAAATTTATTCAACTAAACCCATCAGGGTGGTGCCCATGTATAGCTGCAGTCCAATAATTAAAACAAGTAAAATATAAAAAAATTAAAGACAAAATGAGATTTTTAAAAAAATGAATGTGTGTGCATAGGAGGAGGGGGGATAGAAGAAAATGTAAAGTTGAAACAGCAGATTTTGTAGCTTGTCACATGTGTATGCCTGTGGGGTGGAGTGGGGCTGATGTGTGCTTGAGTGTATAATGTGTGTGTGTGTGCACATGTAAGTATGTGTGTGTGTGAAAGAGATAAACTTTAGTTAAATATCTATTGACATGTGAACACCTGAACATATAGGAATGGCTAAAAAATAAACTCTAATAATGGATAATGAGAATAAAAAAATGTGTGTGTGTGTATATATATATTTTTATATATACACACATATGTATATCAAAAAATGAAGTTTCAAGAACATAGAGATTAGTTCTGCTTGTATGTTATCAAAATCAGTATTGCAGAAATAAGGTACACATTGTGTTGATCTATTCAAGGTATCATACACAGTTCGGAAATTGATTTGTGTATGATGGTTAATAATAATAATAATAATAATAATAATAATAATAATAATTATTATTATTATTATTATTATTATTATGAGAGAAAAACGTGGGTGTGGGTGAATAAAAGAAGCGGAGGAGGCAATAGTAGGAGGAAATTACCAAAGAAACAAGTTAAAAAGATAAGAAAAGGGCAAATTTTTAGAAAAAAAAAGTATGTAAGGGTAAAAAAAGAATGAGAAGGAAGAAGACAAAAAAGAGGAGTGAAAAGAGGGAAATGAAAAAATGGATAGAAGTAAAAAAAAAAGGGGGGGAAAGGCAACAAAAACAAAAAAATTAGCAGAAGAAAATCCAGGTGTAGAATTTATATGGATATTGTAAATAAAGGAAATAAGGTGATAAAGGTAAGAGAAAAGGGGAGGGGAGAGGGTAAGAGGGTAAGAAAGGGGGAGAGGATAAGAAAGAGGGAGGAGTTGGAGAGGGTCTGGAGAGGGGAAGAGAGAGAAGGGAGAAGAGAGAGAAAGGCATAGGGGAAGGGAAGGGAAATAGGGGGGTAGAGAGAAAGAGAGATGGGGAGCAGAGGGAAAGATGGAAAAGGGATAGGAAGAGAGAGGGAGCAATGTAAAATACAAGTAAAATTGAGCCATTGGGAAAACTTTTACAGGATCGCTTGGTTTGCAAGAAGTAGCAACCAAATTTCTATCAAAGCATGATCTTTCATATAGAGGAACACACTGGTCAATGTAGTCCTTGGCAAATAAAAAGCTGAGATGTCCATGGCTAGAGAGCTTTTCGTTCAAAATCTGCTTCTTTTTGATCAGGGCTGAACCTGAGGCTGAAGAGGAACAATGAAGGGGATTCAAGCCACAGCAAATTAACTGTTCTTTACATGAATTCTTACTCTACTAGAAATAGCAGTAAAATCCCTTTTAAATCGCACATGACCATTTAAAAAAAACCAAGCTGAGTGCAAAACAGACATAGGTATATAAAAAAAAACAAAAACAGGATGGCCATAGCTTTCATCATAGCTCTACTCCTAATCAATCAGAATTAACCTGAATATAAAAAACAACAATAAATGCAAACACCCAATATACATACCTGGAGCACCTCCACCTGCAACATATCCTACAATGGTAATACCCAGACCGCGGGTGTCCTTCACAAGTTGCACATCAAACATTTCCATCTCTGGACTTTCGTTTACATTTTCATTGGTTGGTGGCTGAATGAGACAAAGTTATCACAAATGTATTTAACAGAAACAAAATTTCTTGGTATCTGATATAAGTCAAATAGTTTCAAACTGTTCATACCTTTATATAAATGTTTACTTTTTTTGAGTCATGTAAGCACACGCACGCACACATGTGCATGGAAACATTCACATGCCATATTTACTCATGTGTAAGCTCCACTGTTCGATACTTGACTTTAACTGTAAAAACTTATACATGAGTAAATACAGTATATTCTTTTATTCTTTTATTCTTTTATTTGTTTCAGTCATTTGACTGTGGCCATGCTGGAGCACTTGTTTTCTGTCTAGCTTGATTGGTTATCCTCACATATTTTTAAAAATAAATATGCATTCATTTGGCTAAAATAAACCTAGGACAGTCAATTAAGAGCATCAGATAGAATGCATTGTAATATGTTTTCCACTTTTGAGCTTTCTGCCTCCTGTCTTCATCATCTTCATTTGATGTCCACTTATCAATGCTTGTATGGGACAGACAGAATTAATAGAGTGAATTCAACTATAGCAGAAACAGCTGTAAGCTAATGAAGTTAATGACATAATTTCTTATTACTCTGTGTGTGTGTGTGTATGTGTGTGTATCACACACACACACACACACATACCAGGCTTCTTTCAGTTTTTATCTACCCACAAGGCTTTGGTCAGCCAGAGGCAATATTAGAAAACACTTTTCCAAGATGCTGCGCAAAGGATGGTACACTACTCTCAGGCATTGCTTCTGACAGACAACATTAACAAAATAGATAGAAAAATACCCATTGGAAATATCAATTTCCTTGGTTCAGTCAGAAGCTAAGCTACTAACATCACTGTTATCAGAATTAATCAAGTAGTTAATAAAAATCAACACCATTCTATTACTGATACTTCTTTTGATAACTCATAAAGAGAGAGGGAGACAATAGAGGTGGTGGAGAGAGAGGGGAAGGAGAGAGAGGGAAGGAGAGATGGATATTAACTTCAATAATGTTTTAAATCAGATTATAGGGAGATGAGACAGAACATTTCAAAGAATTCAATTCCAATATCACAATATCATCTGTGATAAATAATTATTATTTCTGAATTTATAATGGCATTTGTGAGAAGTTTCCAGCAGACACAAAGTAGACAAGCTGTGGAATGCATAGAGTGCAGGCATAATTTAAACTGCATGAAATTCATTTAAAATTGACTACAAAAGCAATTAACTTTATGATAATTTACTTCAGATATTTTTCATTTTATGAGTGCTCAGGAATTGACAGAAATATATGAGAGGACAGAAAAATACAGGCAGGGAGAATTCAGTAATTCACAATTTATACATGCACAAAAATCAACACACATGTGTGTGGATGTTTATATGTGTGTATGTGTATGTAGATCTATTTATTTATTTATCTATTTTCATCTAGTAGTCAGTTGCTTGGATGTTTCCCCAGTGTATAATTGGTTGATTACAGATGAAAACAAATCTAAATAGCCTGAAAAAAACACTTCTCACTTGAATGATATGGAAGAACATCAGCACCCCAACAAAATATTATTAGTCACAGAATACGGTACAAATATAAAGTAGTCTATAATATATAAGTCCCGTTCTGTCTGTGTGTGTGTAAAAGATTATAATAGCCGTATTTTTCAACTTATTGCATTGAAATTTTACACATAGGTAAAAGACATAACAGGAGGTGCATCAGTTAAATTTCATAACATAATTGTTAGTTTCAAAGTGAGATTTGCCCTTCTTTAATCAAAATCTTAATGGAAAATCCAATTTCAATGCCACTTATTGGCTATCATTCCGCAAATCACATACAAACAACCACTATGTTTGTCCAATCAGCATCAGAGCATTAAGCTTTCTAAGCAATTTCATGAAAGAACATATGTGATTGCAGTAAAAATCAATATCATTCTAGAATGAACTGTACTCGAACACATGCATCCAGGCATGTCATTCTGTGTTTAATAAATAAGCTGACGAAAGAGTAAGAAGACAAGGCAATTATTGTGAATAAGTAAAAATTAAATGAAATGTTAACTTTAACGAATAAATGGTACTAATTGGCGATCAGTCAACTGTGTCAATATTTTCTCACAACAAAATTCAATTGACAATAGAAAAATACAAACCGATTGGTAATAGAACCTGGAAATTTGGGTGATAAATATCCAAAACAGTTTCTTATATAAAACAAAAAATGAGTGGTATTTTTCGAATTTTGCGTGACTCACGTGATTTGACACATACATACCCATTGTTTATACTTTAATTCCATTTCATGAAGAAGGAATATTAGTATTAACATTTCAAATCATGAGACATTTTTTATCAGTAAGTATAATTGAATGATATTTTGGCAAATTCTTCTTATAATTTTTATGAATTTTACAGATCAAATTCATCAGATACATTCTAAAAAAAACACTGTTCAGTCAGTTCTGGTAGTATATTCATCCACAAGGGTTGCTACTTTATCATTCAACATCACATATTGCTGAACCCTATATCCCATTTGAAGTTTTCTGGTTATGTGGACTTAAATAACTTTATTTATAAAGAATTTTCATTACTTCCAAATTAATAAGGTAATTTTAATGCTAACATCCTTTTTTCCCAAAGAAGCCTGGTTTTGGCTGTCTTTCATTTTCAGAGAAGTTCTAGAAACCGTTTCAATTTGCACATTCTTTTTATTTAAATTTCGCATTTAAGTGTGATATTTCTAAGTAATACTTTTTATCTTCTGCTACCTGTCAGTGCACTGGTGTTTGCCTCGATCATTTACATTTTATCACAATTGCAGTTTTTGTCGATAGAATATCAATTTTTTTCAAAATACGTTCTATCCACATAACAGAAGCATAAACAGAAGCAGAATTACACTATTTTCGACTCCAGTCCTATCACAAACTTACACCGTCCAATGGATGGGGTATATAATAAAAAACAAACTAAAGTAATGCAATAACATTATAGCAGTAATAATCAGGTAGCAGATATAAAATTTGAGTTGTATTAAGCTTGTATACAACAGTATATGACTAACAAAGGCAAATGTAATATAAGAAATGTGTAGAGATCAGAATACAGTGTTTCTTATAGGGGAGAAGATGAGCTGTTGGGATTTTAAAAAAAAGGTTTAATAAAAATTAATTTGGTTTTGAACTTTTTAAGTTTGTTCAACACCATGGTCAAGAGAGAGGATGCAAACTATTTTTGTTTCCTCATTAAATGCTTGGTGGGAGGGAGTAAAAAAAATTGTGCTAATATTTCTTCAGATGAATTAAAGTCGTGAGCTAGCAGAAACATTACCATGCCAGGCAAAATGCTTAGTAGCATTTTGTCTATCTTTGCATTCTGAGTTCAAATTCCTCCAAAGTCAACTTTGCCGCCTTTCATACTTTTAGGAATCGATAAAATAAGTATCAGTTGAGCACTAGAGTCAATATAATCAACTTACACACTCCTCCACACTTGCTGGCCTTGTGCCCAAAATTTGAAAATGATATTTCTTTAGATGAGGGGATTTCACAATTGGAGAACCCTGGTTTAACATAAAAGATTTGGAATTTCAAGATCCTGAATATATAGTTGCAGGCATGGCTGTGAGGTAAGAAGCTTGCTTCCCAACCACATGGTACTAGGTTCAGTCTCACTGCATGGCACCTTGGGCAAGTGTCTTCTACTATAGCCTCAGGTTGACCAAAGTCTTGTGAGTGGATTCGGTAGATGGAAACTGAAAGTAGTCTGTCGTGTGTATATACATGTGTGTGTCTTTGTTTCTCTCTCTATCACTGCTTGACAACTGGTGTTGGTGCATTTACAACCCTGTAACTTAGTGGCTCAGCTAAAGACACTGGTAGAATAAGTACTAGGCTTAAAATAAAAAATCTTGGGGGTCAATTGGTTTGAATAAAACCATTCAAGGTGGTGCTCCAGCATGGCTGCAGTCAAATGACTGAAACAAGTAATAGAAAAGAAAAAAGAATTTGTGATTTGCAGTCTGATATTGTAACTTTCACTTTCTGTGCTTCAACAAAAAAAGTTGCAAAGAGTCTTATGTAAATGGTAGTAAAAACATGTGGTCTTTGTATTGCAAAATAAAAAAAAAAATACATTACAATCATGGATATATTGAAATGCCAAGTCAGAGGTATTTGGTAAGTGTAAAAATGAATAAAAATGGAATTTATTTAAAGACAAAGAGAGAGAAAAAAAAGAGCAATTGACAACAGAAACAAAGCAACAATGTCTATTAAAAACAATATCAAACTTGAGAATGCAGATCTAAATACATGCAGAATGAAACATTAAGATACAAAATAAATTAAAATTATCCCACCAAACAATGAAATAAAGTATTAAAAAAAATAAAATGAGTTCTAGATGTGGTAAAATTAAAATAAAAACTAATAATAAACAACAGCAATAACCATTACAATAACAGTAAGCACAAAATCATAGAAATGAAATAGAACATCAAAATAAATTATAAATAAAGCATATATGTATGTATGTATGTATGTATGTATGTATGTATGTTTGGTGAACCCTAGGGGAATAGCCATATGAGATATAAGTTACTCTAAAATCTCTGAGTGATTGATAAGATGTAAGAATTGACAAGCTAGACAGATGGAAATTACTTAAGAAAATCTAATGCATCAGATGGAACAAAATGTATTAAGACCATCCCAATAAATAAATCTCTACAATCACTTTCTCTGCAAAAAATAAAGATAGAACCCAAATCACCATCCAGATACTACAACCATTTTAAAAAATGAAACAGGACACAAAGCAATGGTCATGACTAGTGATAGGTTCTACTCCATCAAGCTGGCCAGGAGTTAAACAGCAAATGTATTAAGAAGGAATATGATGATAAATCATGCATGTCTGCATGGTCAGGAGGTTTATTTTATGACCATGTTGTTCTTGATTTAATTCACAGCATTTCACCTTAGGCAAGTTCTACAAGAGCCTTCTTGGGTTGCTGATGCCTTGTGAGAAGAATTTCATAGATGGAAATACATGCATGTCTATAAATATAAAGGCATCATATAGTCAACGAGTTAAGCAATTCATCTTACAACTATGGAGCCCAGGGTTTGGCCACTGTGTGGCATGTTGGTCAAGTTTTTTCATACTGTTACCTATGATTGACTTAAGCCTTGTGAGTGAAACAGTATACAAAACCATATGGAGGACCACAGGTTGGATTGTACTTGCTGTTCAAAAGTCCAATTTTGTTACAATCTGTAACACTGATTCTGCCTGAGGATTATGTTAATGGTAAATGTCTATGGAATACCAACTTACATGCTAATTCAATGAGCAGGTCAATAAAGGAGGCTTACAAATGGTAGCTCAATCTGCTAGAAATAGTAGCCAGAAGGGGGGAAAACAGATAATATAGTCCTAGGTAACCTCTAAAAGTTCAGGGTAGTTAGTTAAGGCTGGAATACTTTTGCTCATAGTTCTGCTTGAACAGGTTGCCCAAGGATTAAATAAAAAGAACATAAATGTTGGTTTAGGCTAAACTAATTTGTGATTCAACTGTAGTTATGTTAGGTTTTATAATTGTATAGGCCATTCTTAAAATGAAAATTTAAATTGGCATGGTAACCTCAAGTCTTTTCTTTCTATATAAAGCAATGCACAAACAACCAAAAATTAAAATGAAAATAAAAACTATCAATAACAAAAAGCAATCAACACTATACAGAGACACACACACACATATATATATCTGTAAAGAAGCGAACCTGAGAAAAGGGGAAGGAGGCTGGGAGCAGGAACTTTGCATCCCCACGAGCCTAGATAAATAACAGATACATTATTGGTTAATTAATGTTGGCATATGTTACAAAACACATACATTGTAGATAGTGTAAGACATCAAACACACCAAACAGGCAATCACAAGGTAGACCTTTCAGGTAACCAGCAGACTTGTTGATACATTTAATGGTTATCATTCAGGTATCAAGCAGTCATCATTGAAACATCTGCCAATCATCATTGAGATGTGTAGCAGTTATCACTGAGACATCTGACAGTCATTTTTGAGACATCTAGCAGTCATTGTTGAGACATTTCATAATCATTCTTATGCCATCTAGCAATCATTGTTGAGACATCTTGTAGTCATTATTGAGATATCTAGCAGACATCATCAAGATATCTAGCAGTCACCATCAAAATATCTAGTATTCACCCTTCAGACATGTAGCAGTTAACTTTCAGTCATTTATAAGTCTTCACTGAGACATCACCATTTGATGGGTGATCAACAATGACTGTTCAGTGTTTGCTGTAAGTATATTGTCATTGATCCTGTCATAGAGGAGGTTTCCATTTTGGAGTTATTGGGGAGATGTTTAGGATTTAGGCAACTTTATTTGTCTATGTCAAACAAGGTTATGTCTTCAGCACTAGACATTAAACTATCGTAAATCATCACAGACAATCATGACACATCAAAAAGATACTTGTTGGATCTTTCATAACATCATATGTTATTAATTAAACAAGAATTTTGGTAACCATACCACACATTAAAATGCAACTCCATCTTGACGCATTAAATCACACCATAAACATAATTTTATGATGTTTAACACAAATTTCTGATCAGTAAACAGGTCATAAAACAATCATATCAAAAAAGTATTATTTAAGATGCATGACATTAAAGCCATCATTAAGATAATTATGTATCAGAAACATAAATTAAGATAATTATGATATTAAAAACATCATTAAAACAATTATACAAGATCACAAACATTATTGGCCCTTTTGAAACCATATTTCTAATTATATATACTGCCTATTATGTTTTTATTTTTTTTTTTAATAATCAAATGCAAGAGGGATTTCATAAAATAATTAACTCTGTCATTATTAAGGCAGTTATGAAAACTAGTATTAAAAGAATAGTATATGAAAAATATTAAAATAATCATGGGCTATTAATTACATTACTAAGACAAGTGTGTGAAAATTAACAGATTACTAATATGATAATATAAACATATTAATTACAGTAATTTTGTGATACAAAACGTTAAGGTGTGCACTAAATGCAGTTTATTCGAAAAATCATGTGATACAAAAAATAAATAAATAAGAGGATTGAAGTAGAATATTTTATGCTAATCTAAAATTAGAACTTGTTATACACACATATTTGCACATATGGATGCATACATATACACTTGCATACACACACAATTTGTCAGAAGTAGTTATGTGAGGCATCAGTTTATGAGCATGTTCAAACCCAAGTAACACAAGCCTGGCAATAAATCTGTCCAACCACGACCACCATGAACAACCACCTTTTTTACAATTTCTCAAAGTCCTGCGATGGAGGTTCTTACCAAGTTTTAATGGAGTTGAGGATAAAATTGGAAAATTGGTGAGATCACTACTTTCTTTTAAATTCATTTTCATGACAGTCAGAGGGACAAGGACAGCACCCACAACATTTTACAGGGTCACTGAGATTGATGGTAGGGTGGGTATAGCAGGACTTGTGAACCAATCATTGGCATACAGGAATAGGAAAAGGAAGTATGACATTGAGATATCACATTATCAATCACCAAACCAGAGACTGATTTTCATGTTTGTTGCAGAGTGGACTCCGTTAAAGACCACCCAAAGACCAAGTTGTGGGGGTAGTGGTGGAGGCAAACAGGTGAAGAAACCTATAGATCAGCTCTAGTAAAAGATCAATGATGAAGAAAAACTGGCAGAATGGCAGGGGTAGTAGAGAACCAATCAATATATTTAAGTGTTTTGGTGTTGTTTGTAATTGATTGGTGCTGTTTGTTATAGCCACAAAACAATGCTGACAAGGGATAACCATGATCAAAGTCATACCAGTTATGACCATCCAGCCTTTTCCCTATCCACAGTGCATATAGGATCACATTATTCAATAGGTTCTATTTTCTCCAAGACATTTGGGAGTAATTTGTAGGAGATTTGGCTGTTACTTCTAGCAGGTCAGGTGATTGTATAGAGCAGCAATTCCAAAGCTGGGTTACACAAATATAGCATAATGAGGGTCTGAGAACTGAGTCCAAAATTTGTAAAGTAGACAGACTTTTCAAAAACTTGGAGCTGTTGAAAAATTTGTTTAACAAAAAGGGTCCTTGGTAGTAAAAAATTTAAGAAGCATCCCTACCTAGTGTTTGTTGATCTGTAGAAGGTATTTGACAGGTTACTACAATCTGTAGTCTGTTGAGTTTTAAGGAAACTTGATGTAGTTAAATGACTTCTGCAAATGATTCAAGTCGTGCAGAGAGATGCAGTCAGCAAAGTAAGAGTTAGCAATGAGTTTCCAACCAGAGCCCACAAGGATAATGCTTGCAGGATCTGTATGCTGGGTTCAAATTTAATTAAGAAGATAGGCTTTGCAAAAGCCTGGAATCATCATCATCTTTTAATGTCCATTATTCATGCTGGCAAGCTGGAGAGCTCGCAGCAGGCTCCAGTATGACTTGGTTTGGTTTCTACAGCTGAATGCCTTTCCTAACACCAACCACTTTATATTATGTGTGCTGGGTGCTTTTAATGTGGCACCAGCACAAGTGCTTTTTATGTCGCACTAGTACAAGACTTTTGCAGGCCGATCCTCTTCATCTGGGAGTGAAAAGGTAAGAAAACACTAACATAAAGATTCCCTCTTCAGTTCATATATTAATTAATGAAAGTAAAATGCAGAATCTAAACAAATAGATGAGGACTTGTGTTGGCAACATTGCTAACAACATCTAAGAAAGTTTGTAGATATCAGTAAGTTTAGTTGTTGCCGAAGGACTTCAATCAACAACATTAGAGCTTTTCTTTCTTCTATTCATCACAGCAACTAAACTGACTGAGGTCCCACAAACATTTTTTTGGATATTACTTAGTATTATGTCATAGGCATGGCTGTGTTGCTAAGAAGTCTGCTTTTCAACTGTGTGGTTTCAGGTTCAGTCCCATTGTGTGGCACCTCATCTTGTATATAAATCTCCAGGCCAACCAAAGTCTTGTGAGTGAATTTGGTGGATGGAAATGAAAAAAAAAAAAGCTCAGTGTGTGTGTGTGTGTGCGTGCGTGTGTGTGTGTGTGTGTACATGTGCATATGCGTGTGTGTCTTCTTGTCTTGAAATTCTGTAAAAGTTGTAAACAAGTATTATCATCATACAAGCAGTGCCCGTTGTTTTCAATCTGCCATGAAAACATGCCTGGTCATGAGAAAATATGACTTTGCTTGGAAACAGGTAAGGGTTGGCAACAGGAAGGACATCTGACCCATGCAAGCAATTGTAAAGTGGACACTAAAAGTCATCATCATTTTCATAATCCTTCATGTTTCTTATATTTGAAGTCTTGCTAGATGTGACCCTGCCCTTTTAGCAAGGTCTCTAGTCAAATATAAGGATGGAATAAAAAAACCATGATGGACAAGCTTCATTAAATTCAAGTAACTGAGGAATATCAAGAATAATCCTTGGTTTTATAAGAAACCGAGTAGACATCTTGGGTTCCATAACATATATGGTGGACATTTCCAAAAACTAGAGACAATTGTGAAATTGTTTTGAAGTTTCAGTTTTTCCACCTATACTGACCCTAGACAAAACCAGATCAGCCAACCAGAAGCATGTAAACATCATCAATTACAGATTCTGTTAATTAGATATCCACAAGCCAACAAAGGAGTTTCTATATGGTATTTCAACCTATGAGAAATAGCAGCCGAATAACCCTCAAATCATACCCTGCAGTCTTAAAATACAATTCAAAGGATACATTAGATAATGTATCCCCAAATGGACTATGAATAAAAGATGCAATAGAGCTGACCAATTCATCTTTTCATAGAGGTTTGTTTAATCAGGGCTTAGATGGACTTAAGAACAACAACAACCAGATACAATTAAAATAATTTCTTACAACTGACCAAAACAAATGAAACTAAGCGTCAGAGTGAACAGCGACCATGCTGGAGTACTACCTTTAAGAGTTTGCATCAGACAATCCCAAAACGTAGATGGCACGTATTCTTTCAGTTTCTATTTATCAGATCACTAAATCTACTTGGAGTTATGTCCCTCAAACGATACTTACCTCCCCTTAACCACTAACATCTACTACTACCACTACAAGGAGTTTATATCAATCTACCTATTTACGAAGCCCACCCGCCATACACACAATCTTAAATATTTACTGTTTTTGTTTTGCCAGAAATAAAAGTCAAGTGTCCCTGAAATCACACCTGCCGTTATAAAAGGAAGGACAACTTGTATGATATCATTAAAAGTAAAACAGATAATATTATTGCAGATGGAAAATCCTTTAAACATAAGTGTGTTCTATCAGGCATATAACCTGGTATTAAACACCAATAAATGGTTATTTTTTCTTTAACTTTTGTAAGATGTACTTTCCAATATTACAGATTTATCTAGACCAGATTTTCTAAAACATTTTTGAAGATGTAGAAAACTAAAATAAGAATAAAACATTATTGACAATTTGGGGATTTAGAATTTGTAAGCATGAATTTTACCTTTTACTTGTTTCAGTCAACTGCAGTCATGCTGGAGCACTGCCTATAAGAATCTTTGGTCGAATGAATCAACCCCTGAACTTTTTTTTTTAAGCCTGGTTCTTTTACAGGTCTCTTTTGCTGAACTGATGAAGTTACAGGGGATGTCAACAAAGACACAAGGACATATGAATGCACACACATACACATATATATATACAACAGGCTTCTTTCAGTTTCCATCTAGCAAATCCATTGACAAGGCTTTGGTTAGCCCAAAATGGATTGCATTTTTCATTATTTCATTTTATTTTTGAATGGCTTAGTGAAGGGAGGAATGGCTAAGTCAATGAACATTTTGGGGTATTTCAAGACAGCAATGATTCAGAAACCTAGCCTGAATACTTTACAACAGAAGTAGAAGACACTTGCTTAAGATGCCATGCAGTGGCATTGAACCTGGAACCAAGTGATTGGGAAGCAAACCTCTTATCACACAGCCACACCAAGGATGCAAACTAAAATTATAAAAATTTATTAACCTAAAATAATAATTTTGGCACAAGGGGAGCAATTTTTAGTGGAAGGTAGTTAGTTGATACCAATGACCCCAGAACTTCACTGGTAATAAAATTTATTGACACCAAATGGATGACAGTCGAAGTAGACCTTAATGAGATTTGGACTTAGAATGTAAAGAGCAGGGCTTATTGTATACAAAGCTCATGTGCAGAAAAATGATAAAAAAAAACTGTAATGATTTAGAGACCACTGTTAGAATAATTCCTTATTTGTTCCTCAGGGAAATATTAACATTTCAATTAAACACAAAGCTAGAAATGGTGTATTTTGACTTAATAAACACCAATGCATTTCCGATACTTATTTTATTAATCATAGAGAAATAGGTACCACTGACTTTGGCAAAGTTTTTCACTTAGAATGTCTAAAAACAAACCTACATATGGGATAAAGCATACACACTACTGTTTGAGTTTAGAGTGCCAACTTGCTAAAATTAATGGATTGCATTTTTCATTGTTTCATTTTTATTTTTGAATGGCTTAGTGAAGGGAGGAATGGCTAAGTCAATGAACATTTTGGGGTATTTCAAGACAGCGATGATTCAGAAACCTAGCCTGAATACTTTACAATAGAGTGGACTCATGAGGTGGTGTTAAATCGAGCGACAGATGAAGTATCAAAATTAAGAAGAGAAATAACCCCTTTAAAGCAATGTTTTTCATGGGGGAAAAGAACCATAACTGATTGAAAATTAGGCAAATTATTATGTTTAATAAATTTTAGATGGTTTTATTAATATTTAGCTCATTAATAAAGTGGCAAGCTGGAAGAATTGTTAGCACACCAGGCAAAATGCTGAGCTTGTTCGTTTTTATGCTCTGAGTTCAAGTGCTGCCACGGTCAACTGCACCTTTCATCCTTTCAGGCTCAATAAAACAAGTACCAGTTGAGCACTGGGGTCAATGTAATCAGCTTCTGCCCTCCAGAACTTGTTGGCATTGTGCCAGAATTTGAAACCAATATTTTGTTCTTTAGTTCATTCCTAAATTTCCTTGTCTTAAATGGATGTCACACCACCAATGGATATTTAAATCATGTGATATTCCACTGAGGGCTTTAACTAACATATTTTATTTGACTTTAATTATGTATATGTAACAGTTAAACTCTAAGTAGAAAAGCTATAAATAATGGGCTACAAAACCCTTCAGATAGAAAAAATTAAAGGCTGCCTAATATTTACATGCCATTATTGAGTTGAACAGTTAAAAATGAATTATTTTATATTCTCTGAAAGGTTCTAAATTCTTATGACATCAACTATATATATATATATATATAT
>NC_069003.1:19655376-19657149 GCF_001194135.2 Octopus bimaculoides
TGCTTCCCTTTACATACGCTTAAAGATTAGAAAATGCGAAGTGTTTTGTATTAAAAACTATTGCTTTCTAGGTTTTAAATGAGTAAGAGGGAAAAGACTTCAGTTTTTTTTTTTTTCTTCTTCTTTAACTACTGAAAGAATGAATATTCCCTAACTGCTTCCAGAATTAGATCATAGTGTACTATGTAAGAGGTACATTCGAGACATTTTGAGACCTTTTTTTTAAAAGAGGCAGTTATAACTCTCTCTGTACTCTTTTGTTTCAGTCATTTGACTGGAGCACCCCCTTTAGTCGAGCAAATCGACCCCAGAGCTTATTCTTTGTAAGCTTAGTACTTATTCTATCGGTTTCTTTTGCTGAACCGCTAAGTTACGGGGACGTAAACACACCAGCATCAGTCATCAAGCGATGTTGGGGGACAAACACAGACACACAAACATATACAAACACATACATATACGACAGGCTTCTTCCAGTTTCCATCTACCAAATCCACTCACAAAGCTTTGGTCGGCCTGAGGCTATAGTAGAAGACACTTGCCCAAGGTCGGACTGAACCTGGGACCATGTGGTTGGTAAGCAAGCTACTTACCACACAGCCACTCCTGAGCCCTGTGGAGATTATTGTAATATTACTATGTCATTACTATGGCTGACCTGCCAACATTTTTTTTTATTCCAGATTGGAGGAAATGGCTGTAACAGCACTTTCAACACACCCTACTAAACAATGCTTCTCCCAGCTGACTAGTCTGCAGGATGCAACGCAATAAAGCTTTGTGTTAAACAAGGCAAAAACACTACAAAAACTTATAAAATGCTCCAGACTGCTTATAGATTAACTTTTATGAGCCAAGCATCTGATTTTCACTGGCACAAGAAGTTCAAAGATGGTAAAGAGGTGAGAGATGATGAGAGGTATGTGAGGGAGAGGGACGTCTGAACATCAGAGCTGGTTGAGAAAATTTGCAATTTTCTGAATGAATACCATCAAGTATTTATAAAGACTGACTGTAAGTATAGTTTGGCATTGGTGTGGCAACTGTACACAGAATAATTCATGAAGATCTGAACATGAACAAAATTTGTGCAAAGTGACAAACAGAAGGAAAGACCCATTGGTGACAGCAGGGAGATGATTGAGCTCATAACATACAATCCAAGAGTACTCAAGTCTCTGGTGATCTGAGATGAAAGTTGGATCTACTGTTATAATCCAGAGACCAAGTGACAGAGTGCCTAATAAAAGCATTCTGACGCAAGAAAAGCCCCAGACCCAAGAAAGCCAAGCAAAGCAAGTCCACCAGCAAGCTCATGATGATCTTCTTTTTCAACAGCAAGGGCATCATCTACATCCACTTTGTGAAGGTTTTGAGGGAGTTCAGGAAGAAATTTCACCACAAAAGGCCAGAGCTCTTCTACTTGGGTTGGTGGTACCTACACCAGGACAATGCACCAGTCCACATTTCTATCCTGGTAACCAATTACTTGACAGAGATGGGTATCTAAACTCTCCCACACACTCCACACAGTCCAAACTTTGCTCAGAACTTCAGGAGTAGTCATTTTGAAAACACTGAGAAGGTAGGAGACTGTTGCAAGAATCCAGGACACCTTCATTTTGGAGGACTTCCATGAGGTCTTCACAGAGCAGCTGGAGGACTATAACGAATGCATTGAAATCAGAGAATCCTACTTGTAAAAAGATTAAAGTTTTGCATTTCTTAGAAATTAATAAATGTTTCTCCAGAAAAAGTCTCAAAACTTCTGGA
>NC_069003.1:19657169-19662286 GCF_001194135.2 Octopus bimaculoides
TATATATATATATATATATATATATGGCTTCTTAATGTTATTAATAATGTTGTTGTTGTTGTTGTTATTGTTATTTTAAAGGCAGCAAGCTGGCAAAATCGTTAGCACGCTGGGTGAAATGCTTAGCGGTATTTCATCTGCCGTTATGTTCTGAGTTCAAATTCCGCCGGGGTCAACTTTGCCTTTCAACCTTTCAGGGTCAATTAAATAAGTACCAGTTACGCACTGGGATCGATGTAATTGACTTAATCCCTTCCCCCAAATTTGAGGCCTTATGCTTCTAGTAGAAAGGATTATTATTATTATTATTATTATTATTATTATTATTAGTAGTAGTAGTAGTAGTAGGAGTAGTAGTAGTATAATTCTTGAAATATCAAGAATGGACTCCACTACAAGTATCCAATATTTAGATGGTGAACTTTACTCTGGGGACAGGTGTAGTCCATTTGCCGAGCTTCTACATAGTTTCCATTAATCTAATTCCATTCAGGTTTTGATTGACCTGAGATTGTAGTAGAAGACACATGCTCAAAGTGGTACATCAAGGGACTTAAGCCCCCAAACCTTCTTAACCATACTACTATATCTGTGCTAAATGGGATGTTAAATTATATCAGGCAAAACCTGGTAGGTCAACTGATGCCAAATACAATTGTTCCCAACCTTTTCACTAACCCTAATCCCTTTTATTTAAATAATATTTTCCCCACTGATTCCAGTCTTTTGAAAAGTATGTCCCCTCTGTAAACCAGTTTTATTAACACTCTTTTTCCTAGTTTTATTTCTTAAAAGATATATGTAAGTGAATAATAATTATATGCAAATACACTCTGTAAAGTTGTTGTTATTAAGAAGAGCATTCAGGCATAGAAACCATGCCAAAGCAGACACTGGAACTTAGTGCAGCCATCAGGCTAAACAGTTCATGTCAAACTGTGCATCCCATACCAGCATGGAAAAGGGGATACTAAATGCTGATGATGATATGTGCATGTGTATGTTTGTGGATTATACACATGTAGTAGATTTCTTGCTTCCATATTTTTCAACCCTCATCATATATATATATGTGTGTGTGTATGTATATATATATATATATATATATATATATATATATATATATATATATATATATATATATATATATATATACCATTGCCAACACGGCCACTACTACTACTACAACCAACAAAAAATGCCCCCACATGGACTATTGACACCAGTAAGGAACAATTATGAACTCTTCATTTAATTTCATTTTTTTAAATATGTATTTTTGATAAGGTTCGTTTTTACAAGAACCAAAACATGTTAAAAATATCTGACTAAATTTTAAATTAAAATTCATTTTTTATATATTTGCGTTTTCAAACTTCTTTTTTATAAATATATACCCACTCGTATGGCACCTACACTTTTTTATCAATATTATATATATATATATATATATATATATATATGCATACATATATAATGTAACATTTATTTAAACAAAAACTGACAGTTTATTCAAGTTTGCCAAGTGCCTCATGACTAAGCCCAACTGCCACTTTTCCATATAATAAACACATCTTTCCACTCTGCACCTAGTACTGAGTTCTATAACAGATAGTATTTGCACCCTGTATAATATACTCCAGGATGTATTTCACAATTATTTCATTCTAAGGTTTGTGTGTGTGCAAAGAACAAACGTACAAGTCAGTGAGGGAGCCTCTATACAGTCACATGATCTGTTGGAAATATAAGCCAGATTTCCCTCAAATCACATGCTACTAACTTAAAAAAAGAAAAGACATATTCAATAAATAAATTATGTCCAAAAACATGTATGTTGGAATGGTCATGGTTGGCACACACTTTGAGTGTAGATTTCCTTGCCAGGGACTGATCATGGGCTAAAGAATACTATCTGAGAAAAAAAGAAAAAAAAAAGAAAAGCGACAAAAGAATTACCTCATGTACTTGAACAGTTTCAAGAAACCCTTGAAGATCGGAGTCGTTTTCCTGGGTCATCTCCATTTGGGATTCAGCAATCAACCTCTCCTGAATTTGGTGTTGGTTCTTCATTATTTTCGTCATGTCGAGGTCTTCAGCCGAAGAGAGGGCTGTATTTATTTGTTGTAAACGCTCATCTAGCTGCACAGTAGCAATGATGGGAGCAGAGGGGTTGATCTGCAGTGTTGGTTCATTGATGGCCCGTGCAACTATCAACCGGACATTACTGCCAGACTGGCGAAGCACAGATGCCACCTGCTCTGAACTCATACCGCGCACATTGAAATCTCCTATTTGTAATATGTGGTCCCCACTGCGTAACCGGGTGTCCTAAAATATTTTAAATATATATGTATTAGATTTTACAATACATATCAAATATATACATATACATACATATATATATACATAGTGATCAAAAAAGAGAGCACGCATAAAGAGACACTTCTATACATATATGGCCATAAATAAATACATAGATTCACACATATTATTCTCAAATTTTTGTACATGAACATGCATTAATATGACAAATTAAAGAGGGAGCATTTATGTGGTCACTTCACCTGCTAGAAACAGCAGTTAAACCTCCTTTACAATCAAAGTAAAAAGATAGAGATCATATTGGATCATGTAGTGTTACATGTCCCTAAAAACACAGAATGGCTTGCCTTTGATCACAGGTCTGATTGATTAAGGTTTAGCATACAAGCCAACAAGAGAATCTCTACAATGTCATTCAATCTGCTGAAAAAAGCAGCCAAATCTCTCTCCAATGACACTCACCATCTTTTAAAAGAAAAAGGATACATTACAGACCAACATACATTATGAGCAGAAACCAATATTTTATTGCCACAGCTAGTAGGCCTCTTTCCAAATGTGGGGTTAGCCCAGGGCTAAACAACAGAACTGGCTCATCTCATGCTACCTCTGCTCAGTCAATTCTAGTGAGAGCTAGCAAGAAGAAGGGCATCTGGCCATCTCTTTTCCTCTGCTAGCCCCTTGATAATATTTTCATATTTGATTCCCAATTCTAATCATTTTTATAATATTTTACATCTAATTATTTTTTTGTATAATAGTGCTCATTTGCTTAGTAAATATTGCTTTCATTATTTTATCACAGTCCTAATCTCTCTTTTTTAAACAAACATCAAGGCAGTCCAACTACGGAGGGGGAAGCAGTTTGTCAAGTTTTATCTTCCCCTCAAAGCAACATAGAGATTTCAATTCAGAAGCCCACTTGTAAGCTTTGCAGTGTATGTGTGTGTGTGTGTGTGAGTGAGAGAGAGAGAGAGAGAGAGAGAAGGGGGAGGGAGAACATTGCAAACAATGAATGAAATAAACATGAAATGAAAAATTTGTATAAATAAAAGGGCTTAACTACAAATGTACACACCCAATTTTGTTGCCTCATAACATCCTGAGAAATGGATACTTTTTAACAAAATTTTCTATAAATACCGCTTAGATGTTGTGGCTTCAGATTATATGGGAAAGAATTTTCCCAAGGGGATGAAGAGAGGAGTTTTGAAAAATTCACAAGATCTGGGTGTTTTCCCTCATAAGTTTCAGGAGAATGGGTATCATTCAATGAAAGTTTATACAAATACCTTTCATACAGCATAGATTACAATTATAAAGAAATTTGTGGGATAAATTTTTTCTGAGGAGGTGGGGAGAAGAGCTTTTGCTCAAACAGAGTTTCTGATCAGGAAGACCAAATAAGTTAGAACTACTCCATTTTGATGGGGGTTTCCACCCACTACGTTTTTTAAACCACAGCCTTTGAAATGATGAAGTGGGGATAGGGGGCATCTTTGTATGGGGAAAAAAGTTTGGAAAAAATTTTTTTACAACCTCTGCCCCCTCATCATCCCACTCTGGACCTATTTTGGCCAATTTTTTTGCACTTCAAAACATGGGAGGAGCTTTTATGATAGAAAAATAAAAAAAGACTTAATATTCTCAGAGGTAGAAGTGAGTGATTTAAGGGAGATTTGGCTGTTGCTTCTAGTACATCTCAAGACAACCCTCCTCGTTTCTTTATCACTCTTGCATGTATTGATGTTTTTCAATATTTTACTCCCCAAAAATACATTTATATGCTATAAAAACTAAAATTTTCAAAACTATGAATATTTTGCAATCCCACTCACTGCCCCGATTGTTTCTGTTTATAATTTAAAATACTGGAGAGCCTGAGAAGGTCATTGCTGGCATTTATCCACAGTGATTTAAAAAAGGAGTTAATTAAACAATAATTCATTAGCATACTTTTCTGTTAGAAAATGTTTTTTCTTACACACACACACACACACACAGCTTCACTTGATTGAGGTACGAGTACAAGTTCAGATTATAATTTTGTTGTTGCTCACATTCCACCAATGGACCACGCATATATTACTTTGGCATCATCATTCCATAGAATGTGTTTAATAGGAGAAAAATATTGAAAAAACATCAATACATGTGAGTATGGAAACAGAGGGCAGCTTGAGTTTGCTAGAAACAGCAGCCAAACCACCCCTGAATTGTTTATCTTTTGCTTTGAAAATATTTACAATTATTATTATTTTTTTTTTACCAAAAAGGCTCTTCCCTTGGTTTTTAAGTTAAAAAAAAAAATGGCCAAAATTGGCCCAGGTAGTTATTATTATAAGGCTTATAGCATTCCAAGCAGCCATAACAACAAAATCACTTCTTAATTTCTTTTATGAAAATTATATGGGTATATTAAAAAATTTTCATTCAATAAATAATGTTTTCATATTATGTATACAGAATAAACTGCGGGTTTTGCAAATAGTGAATTAAAATTTGAAATGTAAACATTGACATAAAGAGTGAGAGATTTGCAATTGAAAACAGATAACTCTGTAGTGAATGTAATGAATATTTAAATTTGTGAAAAATTGGAGTTCAAAAATTCAATAAACTTCTGCAATTGAAATTATCAGAAATTTCTTGGAACATGAATTTATTAAAAAACTCTCAGACGGTTAAGCCTTTAATAACTGCTTTCTTTTGGTAACTTTTAATTACATAATCAAAAAGCAGCTTTCTCCATTATTATATAAATATATATATATGTATGTGTATATGTGTAT
>NC_069003.1:19662888-19682789 GCF_001194135.2 Octopus bimaculoides
TATATATATATATATATATATAAAAATATATATATAAAATCATCTTTGTTTTAACATCCACCTTTCCATGCTTGTATGCATCAGACAGAATTTAATAGGATTGAACTATCATCCACCAGCTAAACTACTAAATTTCACACTTAATGCTTATGTGCACTATTCCATTGTCTCATGGATTCAATAATGTGTTCAGTTCCAAATTCCAGGAATGTTACTAAATATGACAGTGGAATGAAGAAGACCAGAGGATATGTATAATGCCTGAAACATTGTGATAATAACAACCAAGATAAAGGGGACACTAGTCTAAAATACATCAAAGTATAATAATTTGTTCTTCATCTTTCTGGGATTGATAAAATGACGATCAGTTAAGAAAAGGGATCGATCTGATCTTCTAGACCTTCTCTCTAAAGATTTGTGACCTTGTGCCCAATGCTGGAATTTAATATATTCTGCCAAGCTTTACAGCAGCTTAATAAAATGGATTGAACATTACATTTTGCTCTAACTGGAAAATACAAAGTGCATTATTTTAAGAAAAAGGGCAGCCAATTACAAAAGGTAATTGCTGTATTAAGAACTTTTTACATAGTTGATTAACTTGCTCAATGTAGCAGTAACACCTCTATCAATGAACATCCTGTAAGTCATTAAAATGAAAATCTTAAGTTGTTAAGATATTTCGCCTACAATAAAGATGTGTGAGCCACTGCTGGAAGCTGATCAAGCAATTATGTTTAACTGAAACGAAAACGGTGACAAAATGCCAAGAGAGAAAATGCCAAGGAAATTAATCAGTGTCTTAATAGAATGGAAACATGTAGCAAAAACCATAACTGCATTTGCTTTCTGCTTTTCTGATGGGAGAAAGAGTGAGAGAGAAGTGGGGTGAGACAGAGTAAAACAAAGCAAGGTGCCACATAAATATATACAAGATGTTGGTCTTTTAAATTTTTTCAACTACCACCTTGCCATAATCCCTCAGTAGAACAGGACAGAGTTTCACAAAATCAACAATGTGGTGGTGGTGGCAGTGGAGGCCAATTTTCTAATCAAAACAAGGAAAATATGTTTCTATTCAACACTGAAATTGCAGACACAGTTGCTTGACCACAACTCCTGACAAGGGTGTCACTCCACCCATCATCTGTTCCTATGTAACAGGAGGTAGGAACTGAACTCAGAAATACTGTTGATCCTCTGCTTTGAAGTAGTACTTTATCTCTAAAGTCTAAAAGGTTAAAAGGTGAAGCTATCATTGAGAGAAACAGATACTACAAAACATTTAACAAAAGTTCCAATGTATCTGCCAATTTGCTGTCCCTTCTCTGAAGTAATTTCATACAAATATCTGAATTTGCCAAAACATTAGAAATGTGTGTGTGAATTTACACCTTTTCCCAGTTTACCCGTGTCATGCCTTCCCCACCATCCTTTATATCACTCTATCACTCATCCCTCTCCTAACTACTGCATTATTCTGCTGTTGTAATTAAATACTTTCTACTATAGGTACAAGATCTGAAATTTGTGGGAAAGGGTAGTCACATTAACCCCAGTGCTGATCTGGTACTTAGCTTATTGACTCCCAAGAGGATGAACAGCAAAGTTGACCTCAGCAAGATTTGAACTCAAAACATAAAGCTGGGAGAAATACAATTAAGCATTTTGTCTGGTGTGCTAACAATTCTGACAGCAGGACCACATGTATTGATCATCCTTTTCTGTGCGACCAGTTATCCCTCCCATGACCCAGAACCACTTCCTTTGACAGCCATCCTTCATTCTTAACATTATCCGCCTACTCCCAATCACATTTTCTATTGATCACCCTTCCTATGTTTCCATTTATCTCTCACTCTTCTTAAATCATTTCTTATTGACTCCCCCTTAATATATTCCTGACCACTTATCACTATATGTCTAACTCTCCTCAGACACTCTTATAACATATCCACCTATCATCTCCTTCTTTCTCTCATCTTCTTTCTCTAAGGCAGCAAGCTAGCAGAATTGTTAGCACACCGGGCAAAATGCTTTGTGGCATTTTGTCCATCTTTACAGTCTGAGTTCAAATTCTGCCAAGGTCAACCTTACCTTTCATCCTTTCGGGATTGATAAATTAAGTGCCAGTCAAGTACTGGGGCCAATGCGATCAACTATCCCCCTCCTCTAAAATTTCAGACCTTGTGCCTAAAGTACAAAGGATTATTATCACCTTCTCCCACCTATCTTCCCTCCAATTCATCACCATCTCCGACACCTGAACCACTCTCTCTACACACGCTTGCAACCCCTACCTATCCACTCTTCCAGATCTTCTATCCCCACTCTCTTACGTTAATCTTCTTGTACTTTGAAGACACACTCTCACACCTTGTCACGACCTTCTTATTTCTCTGTATCTAACTTGATTATTCCCACCTACCCTTACATAAAGCAAGGTAGCCATGTATCTCTTTTACAACAAGAAACCTGTTCCTACCCTTTATTTCATACTTTAACCTCTCAATACCTAGCATAAAGCTAACTTCTTCTCTACTACACTCCCTCTCAGTTGAGAGGCTCTTTACTTTTGTGAGTTACATGGTGACCTCACTAATACTGATGACATGGAAAAAAAAAAGGACCCAATACCTTCTATAAAGGGGTTGGCATTAGGAAGGGCATCCAAGTGCAGAAAACATGTCAGAATAGACACTGGAGTATGATACAATCCAATCAATACTGTTGAACCATCCAACTCATGCCTGCATGTATGACAGACATTAAATGATGATAATGATGATTAGGTGAAAACAGGTACAAAAAAAGGAGATATTTGCAAAATATATACATCATCACGTATGCTATACGTCCTACATATACTACATATATACATCTATGTTATTATATGCTATATATGCTAGTACTTGTATAATGATATTTTATAGCATGCTTAAACACACTTGAAATAATGTTATAAAAATGAGAAGACTCACATTATAACATACTTTAAAGCTCACACAATACCTATGTGTGTGTACAAATGTATGCATAAGAAGTTTAATGTGAGTGCGTGAGTGTGTGTGTGCATGTGTGTACATATATAATATTTGTTTTTATGCCAAGGTTACATATACAAACATTTAAACATTAAACTCAATACTCTTCAGTAGAATACATGTTTATTAAACTTTTACAAGGAAAAAGTTGATTACTGACTTTGAAGTTTAGGTTTGCTTACCCTTGTATATAAAATCTTTAAAATACATTTTTAACAAATTAAATATCCTCAAATGTACAATCAAAAACTTAAAATTCTATGTGTGTGTATGTACACAGACACACAAGGACATTCTATAATAGTACACTATTACGAGAGATGTATACACATGCACACATAAATATAAACAGAATTTTTTTGACGTTTTTTTAAATTTGGAAAATATTAAATGCCAATAAATCATATTTCCAGAAACAATCACCTCACAAAAAAGTAATAAATAAATAGAGTGGAAGTAAACCAAAAATAAAGAATTTTAAATCAAAATTCATAAAATATCTTCACATTGTTTTGGTAATTTATGTGTGTCACAGGAAGGGGATTAAATATTCATTTCAAGACATCACTTCAATATAAAATGAAAAGGTCATGTTTAAATTTCATTAAAGAGGCCAGAGAGCTCTCTCTCTCTCTCTCTCTCTCTCTCTCTCTCTCTCTCTCTCTCTCTCTCACCAATCAGTAATAACATTTTAATTTCTTAAATCATGTATTTTAACACCTCAGTGATTATTGTTTCTTGTTTCCCTGGCAGAATTGTTAGAGCATCAGACAAAATGCATTGCAATATATCTTCCCTCTCTTTTATGCTATGAGTTCAAGTCTTACCAAAGTCAACTTTATTTTATCAACCTCAGAAGAAGGAAAAGCAAAGTACCACTCAATACTCTCAACTAACACTCTCACCACAAAATTGCTGGCCATGTGCTTAAATCAGAAACCATAATTATTATTATTATTATTATTATTATTATTATTATTATTATTATTGGTGCTGGCAGAATCATAACATATTGGAAAAAATCCTTAGTAGCATTTCTTTTGGCTTTTTCACAGTCTGAGGCCAAATTCTGCTGCAGTCGACTTTGCTTTTCATCCTTTTGCAGTTGATAAAATATGTAGCAATCAAAAACTGGGGTTCATGTAATCAGCTTCCCTTTCCATTCAAAATTGCTGGGCTTATGCCAAAATTTGATGATGACGGCATCGTTGTCATCATCATCATCACCATTATTATTATTATTATTATTATTATTATTATTATTATTATTATTATCATTATTATTATTATTATTATTATTATCATTATTATTATTATTATTATTATTATTATTATCTACATATTATGAGCTGAAGAAGTTATCAAATTTAAAATGTAATAAGATTCATCTTATGACACAAAAAGTGGTTGGAAAAATATTCAGCGTAGTCCTCCTCATCATCATCATGATTATTAATATTATTATTATAATTAAGGTTTTTCATCAGCTATATATGTATGCATATGTGAATCACATAAATACTTTTAACTATATATCTTATACCTATATATAATGTCTATCAAGCCGTGTACATTTGCATGTGTGTGAGAGTGTACACGCATATGTATAAATGTGCATACACATACACACTCACTTTCTCTCTCTCTCTCTCTCTCTCTCTCCCTTCCTCACACACCCATTCAATGTCTCTTCCTCTGTCTCTCTCTCTCTATCGCTCTGTCTGACTCTCTCACACATTCTTCATCTCTATTTTTCACAAGGAAGATTTAATGATCAGCCAAGTGTAAAATTATGAAATACACTTTAAAAGAAAAGAAGAGAAGAAACCAAACAAAAACAAACAAACAAACAAAACAAAAAAAAGTATAAAAAAACCTAACATTCAATCACTTCCCTCATACTGAAAAATATGTTGTTTTGAACTTAAAAGAAAATAATAAAATCTCATTTTTCTCAAATGGAAATTCTATTTTACAAAATAATGGACAACATCCTTTTCCGCCGTCTTCCTGCTGCCACTGCTATCACCACAACCACCACTATGTTTTGAAGAAAACTGATAATGTTGAAGGAAACTGTTCAACTTCAATGAATACTCATTAATCAGTTGCTAATAGAAAGAAAAAGAAAAAAAATACGATTAACATTCCCCCCTCCCCTCTTTCCTCTGTGTGTGTGTATCAGATTTCAAAAAATTTAATGATATAGATATTTTTATGTTAAATGCTAAATTTGTAGAACACATCATGTAATCTACTTTAATGCTTTTTAAATAATAACTTGAGGTTTTTCTTTCTTTTATTGCTTGCTTATTTATTTATCTATTTATGTCAGGTTTTCATTCATTTAGGGTTTTATTACATAAATATAAATACACACACACATCTATATTTGCACATATACATACCTATATATACATATATGTGAGGTTGTGTGGAGGAAAGAAGTTTGCTTCCCAGCCACATGGTTATAGGTTCAGTCCCACTGTGTGACACTTTGGGTAAATGTCTTCTTCCATTGCTTTGGGCCAACCAAAGCCTTGAGTGGATTTGATAGACAGAAACTCAAAGACAGCCATCATATCTCTGTATGTATGTGTGTGTATGAGGGTGCATGTGTCTTTGTATGTGTGTTTGTTCCACACTACCATTTGACAACTGGTGTTGGTGTATTTGCGTCCTCATAACTTAATGGTTTGGCAAAAGAGACTGATAAAATAAGTACCAGGCTTAAAAAAAAAAAAAAAGTACTAGGATTGATTCATTCAATTAAAATTTCTTCAAGGCAGTGCCCCAGCATGGCTGCCGACTAATGACTGAAACAAGTAAAAGACACATACACACACAATTACATACCTACACATATATTGTGGGGGGGGGGGCGTTAATTAATAATAATAATGATAATGATCCTTTCTACTAAAAGCACAAGGCCTGAAATTTGCGGGGAGAAGGCTAGTCAGTTAAATCAACCCCAGTACTGGTACTTATTTCATCAATCCCAAAAGAATGAAAGGCGAAGTCAATCTCGGTGGAATTTCAACATCACTGGTGCCAAGCTGTATCGGCCTTTGCCTTTCCCTTGGATAACATCAGTGGCATGGAGAGGCTGGTATGCATGAGTGACTGCTGGTCTTCCAGAAACAACATTGCCCAGACTTTTGCCTTGGAGGGTAACTTTCTAGGTGCACTCCCGTGGGCATTCATGACCAAAGGTTAGGGGGTGTCTTTACTTTACCTTTATTTATATATCAAGTCATAATCATCATTTAATATTTGGACTCCATGCTAACACAGGCTGGGCATTTTGATAGGATCTGGTGAACTACATGAGTGTGTTCAGTTTCAATATCAGCTCAGGCAAGTTTATATGGTTGGATGTCCAGCCTAATATCAACCACTTCACGGTGTGTACTGGGTGCTCTTTCCATGCTACTGCGACCAGCATGACTGCTATGTAATTTGCAAGACAGAAAGATAAATGACCTGTAGCAGCACTGTATTTTGTTATGTAACCATAATATACTACAAAGTATATCAAATGCTTTTGTAAGTCAATACTGTGTTCTACTGAGTTAGCAGTGCTATTATGTCACTTTCTCTAGAAATCATAGCCAGTACTGTGTGTTTAATATGTAAAATTAGTATATCTAAAAATGTTACACGGCTGTATTTAGTGGCTCTTTAAGCAATGAGCTCATGGATGGTTAATGAGTTGGATGGGTACTGATGAAGGAGTGAAAACTGAAATATGGTATATACACTCATTACCCATTTTTCATCTTTAATTTCATTGTTGTTTATATTAGGCATCTCAGATACAAAGTCATCATCATCATCGTCATCGTCAAACATCTGTTTTCCTTGCTGGAGGGGGTTGGATGGTTTGACTGAGGTCTGGGGAGCCAGCGGCTGCACCAGGCACCAATCTGATCTGGCAATATTTCTACAGCTGGATGCCCTTTCTAATGCCAACCAGTCTGAGAGTGTAGTGGGTGCTTTCTATGTGCTACCGGCACAGGAGCCAGTCAGGCAGGCCTGGCATTGATCATGTTCGGATAGTGCTTTCTATATGCCACTGACACAGGGGCCAGTCAGCGGGTATTGGCATCAGCCACATTTGGTTGGTGCTTTTTATGTGCCACCTGCACGAGAGCCAGTCAGGGGGCACTGGCCACAGCTACGATATTGGTATTACTTGACTCAAAAGGTTTTCTCAAGCATATCATATCGCATGACGCATCAAGGGTACACTTAACTGGCCCAGACATGCATGGCTGCAATCTCACTTTAGTTGCCAAGTCTTCTCAATCACAGCATATCTCCAAAGGTCTCGGTCTCCTATCATTGCCTCTATGAGGCCCAATGTTCGAAGGTCAGGTTTTCACTACCTCATCCCATGTCTTCCTGAGTCTACCTCTTCCACAGGTTCCTTCCACACTTAGGGAGTGGCACTTCCTTATGTAGCTGTCCTCATCCATACATAATACATGACCATACCAGCACAGTCATTTCTCTTACACACCACATTTGATGCTTCTTATGCCCAACTTTTCTCTCAGGGTGGTTACACTCTGTTGCGTATGCACACTGACATTACACATCCAGCGGATCATACTAGCTTCATTTCTTTCAAGCCTACACATGTCCTCAGCAGTCATGGCCCATGTTTCATTACTGTGTAGCATGGCAGTTCGCACACATGCATCATACAGTCTGCCTTTCATCCTGAGCGAGAGGCCTTTAGTTGCCAGCAGAGGTAGGAGCTCCCTGAACTTTGCCCAGGCTATTCTTATTCTAGCTGCTACATTCTCAGAGCAACCACCCCCACTACAAACTTGGTCACCTAAGTAGCAGAAGCTATTAGCTACTTCTAGTTTCTCTCCCTGGCATGTGATCGAATCTGTTTTCTGTACATCTTCAGTGTTTATTCACCCAGTGCATCTGCCACACCAAAAAACTATCTTCCTGGTTAGCCTTCCTTTGATATTGCTGCGACTTTTATGTGTCTGTAGCTTATACTGGGTACATCATATAGAGTTTCTACCCATGCCTTTTCTATTGAACAGGGCCATCTACCTGAAGGGGATTGTGGTTTGACAGCCTTCCTACTTACTAAGACTTTGCTTCTTGCTAGGTTGACCCTAAGACCCTTTGATTCTAGACCTTGCTTCCACACCCTAAACTTCATCTCTAGTTCTGGCAGTGATTCAGCTATTAGGGCTAGGTCGTCAGCATAGAGGAGCTCCCAGGGACAGCCTGTCTTGAATTCCTCTGTTATTGCCTGGAGGACTATAATTAATAAGAGGGGGCTGAGGACTAATCCTTGGTGGACCCCTACTTCAACTCAGAATTCTTCATTGTACTTGTTGATACCTCTATAGTTATTTGTATTTAAAGCATCACCTTTATCCTTGTAGCAGTTGACTATGGTGCTGCTACACCAGTCATTGGGTATGACTCCTTTGTGAACCACCTGATTTACAATGTGTGTGACAAGACCATAACCCACAATGCCTGATATTTTAAGCTTCTCAGTGAGTGCTGGCTATAATTTCTATAGAAAATCTATAGAGATAACCTAAGCAAAACAGAAAGAGTAAGAAAAAACAGCCCCACTGTGTTTAAGTGTGGGGAGTATGTATAAAATGCACATACAACATACATACCCACACACTTGTTTTTACATATATTTCAAATGCCTGTACTATTATTACAATATATAGTTAGTTCTATATAGACACATCATGACCAAAAGGTTAAGTTTGCTTTACAATCATGAGGTCCGAGGTTCAATCCTAATCTGTGGCATTTTGAGAGCAAAACTGAATTGATGGAAATTGTGTGGAAGCCTGTCAGACGGATTGTGCTTCTGATTCAAAGGCTCAGCTGTATCACACTGATTCTCTCTGGCAATTATATTATCAGTACACATATTTGTAGAATACTCAGCCATTTCAATAATTCAAAGAATATGTAGCAGAGTTGCTTGAATTGAATACTCATGTAGTCTCCAGTGTGGAACACCTCTCCTACCCAAAATATCAATGAACTGGGAGTTGTCCAAAGATGAGCAACCTGACAAATACACTGTGGCCATCAACAACACTGCATCAACACACATAGGCCCACAAGATTACCCATCATCTTTCCAATAACCTGTTTACTACATGCAATACTTGTGTCTAAAGCTTCTTGAAAATAATAATCCTTCTTTGGCAACATAATTATCTAATCTGGTCATAATTTATTTTCAAATCTAATAATGGAATTCAATACCTCTACCACTTGTAGAGCTGCTTATAAAATCAAAATAACAGCACAACATTCATGACTTTCACAAACATTTTATCACAAACAGAGCCGTTGAAGCATGGAATAAACTACCCGCTTCAGTTGTTAGCTGTCAGGACACTGTATCCTTCGAAAATTCCATGCTTCCCTAAATTTTCCAACACTACTTCTTCCTCTTTATGACTCTTTTACTGTTCACTTTGCTGTCTTTTTTGTTACATCCGGTGTACTGTGCATATACTTCTACATTTCATTGCTCTTTCTTTACTTGAATAATGTCTGTTCTCTCTCCTGTTTTAGTATTTTCTGATGTGTTGAGAATTATTAGCACACTGGGCAAAATGCTTTTAGTATTTCTTCTGGCTCTTCAAATTCCACCCAAACTTGACTTTACTTTTCATCTTTTCAGGGTCGATAAAATAAGTACCTGTTGTATACTGGGAGGGGGGGGACAATGTAATAATGTAATTGACTCAACCTTTCTCACAAAATTTCAGGCTTTGTGCCTATTGTATGCTGGGTAAAATGTTTAGCAGCTTTCTATCTGTCCATTTCAAATTCTGCTGAGGTTGACTTTGCCATTCATCCTTTCAGGGTTGATGAAATAAGTACCAGTTACGCACTGAGATCGATGTAATCGACTAGCCCCCATCACCCCCAAATTTCAGGCTTTGGGCCTACCAAGAAAGGATTATCATTGGTATTATAAAGGCAGTGAGCTGGCAGAATCATTAGCATGCTGGGCAAATTGCTTAGCAGCATTTCATCCATCTTCAGGTTCTGAGTTCAAATTCCAGCAAAGTCGACTTTGCCTTTCATCCTTTTGAGATCGATTAAATAAGTACCAGTAAAGAACCGGAGTCAATGCAATCATCTTACTCCCTCACCAAAATTGCTGGCTTTGTGCCAAAATTTGAAATTATTATTATTATTATTATTATTATTATTATTATTATTATTATTATTATTATTATTATTATTATTAACAGAAGATCCATTTAATTCTATACATTCACTGAAAAAAATCAACATTTAATTTTTTCTTTATTCTATACTAAGGTACTACATAAGCACCTGCTTCACTAAAAATAGAAGTTAAAATACTCCTAAGTTACAGAAGAATCATTAAATTAATACAGGCATGATAGGAAAAAAAATTTAGTGAATAAGAATAGTGTCATACCTCTGCAAAGGAGTTGCAGAAGGAATGTCAGTTAATCTGATATTATGATTTCAAATTTAGCATCAAAAGCACCTGTTTAAATTTAGTGATTCTTCTGTGGCTTAGGAGTATTTTGACTTCTATTTTTAGCAAATCAGGTGCTTATGTAGTACCCTAGAGTATATAATATATTTATATATCTTATATATAAATGTATGTATGTACACATACATAAATGTATACATGTATGAGTGGATTTGTGATAGAGAGGCGGAGAGATGGGGGAGGAGGCACTTAGTTTGCTTTTCCCCTCTCATTCCCCCCACCCAACGCCCACTTTTAAACTGAAACTATTTTTCTGAAAAGTAACAAAATAATAAAACAAACCATGTTATAATATTATTTTACTGTTGAAAGAATACGCATTAAATCAAACTGCATCTTTTTTTTTTTTTGTGCATGCATGTGTGTGTGTGTTTGGGGGAGGGGTGCTTTCCCCTCCCTGCCAGTACTGCATCATTTTGAGAAATAATCCCCTCTGTTAAGGTTACAGAGAAGTACAAGTTAATCTAGTTTAGACATTTTCTTTTCAAAAGAAAAATCTTTCTCCCTCTCTGCCCTCTCTTTTCAGTTCATTCTTCTTAACTCTGATATTCTGAATGAAAGAAATACAACAACGATGATGATGATGATGATGAACAAAAACCAGAAATGCTGCACCTTACCCAGCCACCCCCACCCAAGCTAAATCAACTCTAAGCCTTAGTTTCCTTTATAATGGTGAATTCAGAACATGTTGCTGTTGCTCAGCCCCAGGTTTGTTCTGACTGAACAAGTCTATGATTAAGAGTGTTCCAGCCATGACTATTCCTCCTCACTTTTAATGTATCAAGGACTGCATTATCAACTGTCTCCCCCATTCCTTTTTTGTTTTAAATGATAAAGAATTCAGAGACATACAGTACTTGCTGCCACAGAATGTTCTGCTAGTTTTGCTGAACCTATTCATCTGGCACAAGAATAACAACATACCAACTTTAGGCTATTTTTGTTACATAATACAAATTAAATCTGGATTAATCTTTATTTCTGAGTGTGTATTATTAGACTTGTAAACAAATTATGGTGAGATTAAATCAGGGTATTACAAGGACTGATTTTTTTTTAATTTTTTTTTATTTTTATTATTATTATTATTATTATTATTATTATTATTATTATTATTATTATTATTATTATTATAATAATAATAATAATAATAATAATAATAATAATATTAAAGGTGGTGAGCTGGCAGAATCGTTAGCATGTTGGATGAAATGCTTAGTGGTATTTCACTCATTGCTATGTTCTGAGCTCAAATTCCACCAATGTTGATTTTGCCTTTCATTCTATGAGGGTCAATGAAATAAGCATCAGTTACGCGCTGGGGTCGGTGAAATCAACTATCTCACTGCCCCAAATTTCAGGCTTCGTGCCTATAGTACAAAGGATTATTATTATTATTATTATTATTATTATTATTATTATTATGTTCTGAGTTCAAATTCTGCCAGGGTCGACTTTGCTTTTCATCCTTTCATGGTTGATAAATTATGTACCAGTCAAGTACTGGGGGTCGATGTGATCAACTTACCCCCTCCCCACATATTTCAGGCCTTGTGTTTGTATAGCAGAAAGGATTATTATTATTATTATTATTATTATTATTATTATTATTATTATTATTATCATCATCATCATTATTATTCATGACATTCAAACCTTCCCAAGAAGTATAACTAATGTCATGCATCTGTTGTTTCCAACAATGGCCAAGAGGGCAACACATTATTTCCTATAGTCATCACAACTGTATTAACCAGACAATCAGATGTTATACACCACTGGTCACAATGCATTTGTTTACATTGTTGTAGCTTTCAAATAATGCCACCCTGCTGGCTAGGTGGACAGGCTTGTATAGTCATTATAGTCACCCAGATTGCTTAATGTATGGCCTTTCAGCTGATCAGCATAAAATCACTCACAAGTGTCCTCCGGCCTCTGGCCTACAGGTATGTCCTCTCCTTTCTATTTCTTGCTTTTCTACAGCTACTATAATGGTTTCATACTCTGGCACAAGGCCAGCAATTTCAGGGGAATTGAGTAAGTCGATTACATTGACCTCAGTATTCAACTGGTACTTATTTTATTGACCCCCAAAAGGATGACAGGCAAAGCTGACCTTGGCAGAATTTAAACTCAGAACATGAAAACAGACAAAATACCAATAAGCATTTTGCCTGGCATGCTAACAATTCTGCCAACTTGCTGCCTTTACTGCTACTATAATGGCCTTGTGTTCCTCAGAGGTGTTTGATCGCATAATGCCATCACTCAAGCAATCTTGACTAACTAGTCCCCCTTCCTCTCATCACCCATGTCATGTCCAACCACCCAAGCCCTGTACTAACTATTACACTCAGTCCTTTTACCCTCAATAACACTGCCTGCCCCACTTCACCTGGAATTTTCCTCAGCTTGTGTCTTTTCTAGCAGGTGTCAATTTGCAATAGTTTCAAACATAACATTTAACAACATCAATCTCACACCTGTCTAAAAGGGCCTGTAAAGGTGATGGGCACCACGCCTTCTTCCAGAGCCAGCAAGATAAAAAGAAAAACACATCAAAAATAAAACAAACATCACTCAAATTGATTAATGTAATATTTCAGCCTTGCTGAACCAAATCAATAACCTTATATCTATAGGTTATAGTTCAATAGATTAAATTCCAAGTATCAGTGATCAAAAGAATTCTGGCTGAAACAAATGAAGGTGAAGTGGGGGGGGGGTTATTATTTTTTTTTTTACAGTGACCAAAAAAGCAATTAGAGAATAGTAGATACTTACGTTGTCTGCGACACCACCTGGTAAAATGGTTTTAACCACAACACCAGTGCTCTTGCCCCCAAAGATTCCGAACCCCAATCCAGTGCCATCGTTAACCAAATCTATGACCTCAATTTGAGTCCAATCTGTGTTTAACTGAAACAATAAAAATTGGAAAATAATTATACATATGGAAGTGAGTAATAGTCTGTGTTTATGTGTATGTATACACATACACACCGTATACATATATATACACACATACATTCTTGTATGAGTCAAGAAACTGTCTGCATTTGTGTATGTGTATATACACATAAAAATTTATATAAAGAGAGACAGAGCAGTAAAAGGAAAGAAAGATGCAAAAGACACATACACACACACACACACACACACACACACACATGCACACGCACACATACATGCATACAACATACATACTGTAAGAGAAAGACTGGAAGGAGAAAGAGGGAGAGCTTATATTCGATCAACTGAATCATGTCAATATTGATGTTTCTGACAAGGAACAAAGCCCCATTATCCCCACCACCATAAAAACCACCAGCACCACTCCCCACCATTAAAGGATGGCAGGAAAGTGAAAGTGAGAAAGAGTAGGGGATACATAAATGAATTGACCTCAGTATTATATTATATTATGTTACATCGATATTTCTTTTATCAACCTCAGAAAAGTTAAAAGGCATAATTGACTTGTTCCAAATGATTTGGAATCAGAAAAATATGACTTGCTAATCTAGACAATGGTAAAAATAGCCTTGACGGCCACAGAGTTCCGTGTTTATTACTCCCTTACAAACAAAAGTAGATTACAGTGATAAAAGAGAGAGAAGGAAAGTAGTTGACTGAAAAATGCTGTTATATGGAGGATTGGAGCTATTTTTGCTTTTGTCTTGTTTTTGAATACTGGAATGCCAAAAGAAAAATTGACCCTTTTAGAAGTGAACTCACACACATGAAGAAGCAAAATGGAGAGCACGGATTTGTACCAATTGCAATGATCTTGACTGCTTTCTTTTATACAATGTATATTTATAACTGTGTATGTGTGTACGTGTATATTACACACACACATCTTTATCCTTCATTTGTTTCAGTTATTGGACTGTGGCCATGTAGGGGCACCACCTTGAAGAAGTTTTAGTTGAACTCCAGTACTTATTGTCTTTTAAAACTTAATACTTATTCTATTGGTCTCTTTTATTTATCAAACTACTAAGTTGCAAGGATGTAAACACACCAACACCAACTGTCAAGCAGTGGCGGGGGACAAACACAAACAGACATCTTCTATAGTTAAAATTCTTCTACACACACACACAATGCGTATGTATTTAAGTGCAAATATGGCTGTATGATGAAGAAGCTAATTGGCAGCCACACAGTTTTAAAGTTGGTCCCACTGGAAACAGCTGTAAAAAAATCTGCCCCAACAAATTCTATCCAACTTATGCAAGTATGGAAAAGTGGATGTTTATCCAATGATATAATGATGATACTCCTTTTGTGTGTGTGTGTTTGATCTTTTTTTAGTATTTATTCATTTATTTGGTTTTTCATCCATTTTGCCATTATGGCACAGAACAAACAAAACTTGCAAAGGTAGACTTTTCTTTACCTAAATGTACATCTGATTGTCTAAATAAGGTATTTTCATTCCACTAATTCTCACATAGTGAAAACAAAACTAAGGAACTTTGGCTTACTAGGTAATGTAAACAGAGACACTCCCTTTTGCTGAGGTAATTCTAATAAGAATATGAAAATGATATTCACACACATACATATAACCACAAGAGTTTCAAGTTCAGTCCCACTGTGTGGCACCTTGAGCAAGTGTCTTATACTATAGCCCAAGACTAACCGATGCTTTGTAAGTTGATTTGGGAGGAAACTGCAGGGAGCTCATTGTGTGTGTGTGTGTGTGTGAGAGTGTTGATATTTCATTTGTCGTTTTAGTGAAACGGTGGTGATGCTTGTATTCCCTGTTGACATTATGAATGGCTGCTCTGTGCTTTCAAAGACATATGCTGTGGATTGGAAGATCCCTTACTTGTAAAATAAGAGAGGTTTGGTGGCAGGAAGAGCATCCAGCTGCAAAATCCTATCTCTAAATCAAATCCTGTCCAAGCCATGCAAACATGTTAAACCCAAAGCCAGCATGGAAGACAGATGTAAAGTGATAATGATCATCATCATCTTCATATGTGTGTTTGATGATACAAACAGGAAAAACAAATGTCAGAACATGAAATAGAGCAAAGAGGTGGAGTTTTTTTTGTTATTTACATAGGTGAAGCAACACTGGAGACTCAAGGGATTAGAGTTTCATGCAAAAGAAAATATCGAACTCAACATGATTTAAATGTTTGTATTAATGCATTGAAAAAGGAGAAAAAAAAACTTTTTCAAATAAAGAACTCTTGAAAATATTAGCAAACAAACTTGTGTTAATGGAAACTCAGAAGAAATTATTTGGTAGTTAAAAGTATACTTCAGTACATTCACAACCCCCACCACCACCACATATAGATAATTGTGTGTGTGTGTGTGTGTGTGTGTGTAAATGCATGCATGTGTATTATTTCATACAAGATATATACTGCAATGTGTAAAGTGCACAGGCATAGACATGTACATACTTAAATGCACTCAAATAAAAATTGGTTACTTGTTTATTTTTAAAATTTGGGTTTGGGGATTTCTATTTTTTTTATTTTCTCGAACTGCGTGCTTTGTTACATATGCATACATGCATGCATCTACACATGCATACATATGCACATATACCATATACACATATTCATACATAAACACACCTAAATTTACACATACATGTACTTAGACATAAATATATACACACACACATATACAATACATATATACATATACATACGTATATATATATACATACATACATACACATGAACTACATATTTATACATAAATACTACACATTTATACATAAATACACACGCATGCATATGCACATGCATGTATAACCATACACAAATACACACACACCATACCACCCATATTGAACAAAGTACAACTTTAATAATAATAAAAAACAGCCTAAAATACCAAATTTGTTTATTATCATTCATAACCATGAAACCAGCAACTAATCATTTTTTCATCTTCATTTATTATAATCACTACTACAATTACTACTACCAATCATTATTGTTGTTGTTGTTGTGGTTGTTATTATTATGATTGCTGTTGTTACTACTTTAATCAAAGTGGTTTTCTTTGTATTGATCAAATAAATCGGCAATGATAAAATTACTGACTTCAGAATTGATTGTAGAAATTACTGCTCCACACATGTACATCTACATGTTAAACCCCACTGCCACCACCATTACTGCTTCCATCTCCTTCTCGTTATCGTCAGCAAGTTCACAAGCAATGTGCCGCCATGTAATTAGCATACCATTCATAGAAGCAACTCATTTGCCTGTAGTTCACTATATATCCTCTTCTAACATGTAACTTTATTTAGCCCATCTCAATACCAACCTGCTGAAGTCCCATTACTGATACTAAGATGCAAGTATTCTAAATTTTCAAGTGTTTGTGTTTCAAATTGGAAACCTCTCGTAATTTTATGAAAAGAAACTCTTCAGTAAGCGGTCAGTCTCCACCATTTCATTCCATGCCTTCCTAAGTCTACCTCTACCACAGCTTCCATAAACTTAATGTGCTCAATACTTTTTTAATACAAATAACTTCTATTAGCATCATGAGTCTGTACCAGAGCATTTTTATCTGTTGCAGAATCCAATTTTTCTTGACCCTCAATTTGTTTGTGCTTTACTGTTCACACAGCTTAACACTCTTTTACTTGTTTCAGTCATTTGACTGTGGCCATGCTAGAGCACCGCCTTTAGTCGAGCATATTGACCCCGGGACTTATTCTTTGTAAGCCTAGTACTTATTCTATCGGTCTCTTTTGCCGAACCGCTAAGTGATGGGGACATAAACACACCAGCATCGGTTGTGAAGCAATGCTAGGGGAACAAACACAGACACACAAACACACATATATATATACATATATATGACAAGTTTCTTTCAGTTTCCGTCTACCAAATCCACTCACAAGGCTTTGGTTGGCCCGAGGCTATAGTAGAAGACACTTGCCCAAGATGCCACGCAGTGGGACTGAACCTGGAGCCATGTGGTTGGTAAGCAAGCTACTTACCACACAGTCACTCCTGCGCCTAAAACAGTACATATCCAGTAGAGTAAGCTCACCTCGTTTCTTCCCACCTGTTGCAAACCTTCCCTTTTCAAGGCCCACATCTTCCTATCATGCTGCACTGCAATTCATACAACTGAACATCATACAAACTTTTGTTGCTAGCAGAGGTTATAAACTCCTAGTCTTTTAATTTTTATTTTAAATATTCATTTCGTGAAGTTCAGTATTGTTGGAATAATCAAATCACTGGTTTTCTGCATTTCTGATGGCCCAGAATGGTAAGAAAGCAAATTAGGTATCAAAAATTGTTTTTAATCTTAAATTCTTTTTCATCCAAACCAATACAATTAATTAACTGCTGATAGCTGTTACTAATGCAGAAATGATGAAAGTCTTTTTATAAGAAAATAATATGGCCAAATTTTGGTAGAGATGAAATATTGTTAATGGGACTTATACCACCACTCATGAGCAAGTATGACCTAGTAGCTTGTACCACACTTTTGCTAGTTGTTTTATGCATCCATGTAGTCACAGGTAGACATAGGCACCATCTTTACTTACACTTTTAACCTAGTAGAACACTAGAGAGAGCTGCACCAGTACTAGGTTGGAATTAATTTCCAGTTGAGCAGACGAGAATACCTTACTCAAGGACACAATGAGCTGTCTGGTCCAGGAGTCAAACCCATGACCTAACAATCAAGAACACAATAGCTTAACCACAGAGCTGTATATTTTCATGTAAACATTAGCTATTAAAATAATTTTAAAAAATCTGGATACATTTAATAAAATAACTTTATCTTTATTCTATTTAAATTTCATGCACAACCAGGATGTGTTATAGAAACCAACCGCAATACTCAAAGGGCATTTTATTTTATCAATCCCAGAAAGACATAAATGAAGTTGATCCTAGTAGGATTTGAACTCAGAATGTAACTAATTTTTTCTTTATTAAATGAGTGAATAGAATGTAATTTCAAAAAGATTCTTTAACTAATTTTTTTTAAACTGATTTTTTTTTTTTTTTCTGTTCTGCTTGCTGTGTCTGAAGGAAGGAGCAGTGCCCTCAAGCCTTTTCAAGCCCAACAAGACAGGTGAGGTTGGTGTTGTTAATGTTTCATTTAAAGTGCTGCTGGTCAACACCGACAAGAAAGGCATGAGCAGGAAAAAGATACTAAAAGGAAGATGTTCAATGGGAGGAAGGACTGAGTGTATACATTAGAACAGAGGCTAGGGCACTGGACACAACAAGTGTGATAAGAGGTGGAGAGATTGTGGTGGTAAGGGTGCTTGGATGCAAAAAGTACAAGACTATCAAGCTCCAAGAAACAGAGCCATTATAGGAATGATAGAAAAGGTAGTGACAGGAAACAGAATGTTGGTGGGTCAGAGAGAAGAGCATGTCTGGCATTATTTAATGCCAATCATATGGCTCTTCCAAGTCTTTCACTGCCTGTGGCTCTGGGATTGTAGTGCCTTCGGGTCCTGTAAATATACATTGTACTGCATTTCTACTGAGTTTATATTGCAGCACTTGAAATTTTTCAGCATTAAACTGCATGTTGCTTATTTCAGCCCACTTGTACACTGAGTTCAGGTCCTGTTGTAAGCTTGTAACAACCTCTTGGTTTTTTACTGCCTGTGATAATTTTGTGTCATCAGCATAGCTAGGGACAGTGGCTGTCCAAGTGACTGTCGGCATGTTTAAGAAGGCTATTCTGAACAGAAAGGGTGCCATTGGCTGCAACTACCTGACTTCTGTCTTTAATGAAGTCATGCAGCCACTCTCCCAGTTTACCAGTGATGCCAAGGTCTTGTAGCTTATGACTTATCGTGCCATGATCTACTTTATCAAAGGCCTTTGCAAAGTCAAGATATATCACACTGACATCTGAATAGTCAAGCAGCTGTTTCAAAACCCAGTCATAGTGCTGAAGGAGCTGTGTGAGGCAGCTTCTTCCTGGGTGGAAGCCATGCTGAGGATTGTTCATATAATACATATATATTATACATACATACTTATTTATATATATATTATACCTATATATACACATATATGTATAATACACACATATATTATATATAGTATACCTATATATACACATATATGTATAACACATACATATATATATATATATATAGTATACCTATATATATATATATATGTATAAAATATACATATATATTATACACACATATATATATATATATATATATATATATATATTATACACACATATATATTATACCTATATATACATATATATATGTATAATACATA
>NC_069003.1:19682799-19683071 GCF_001194135.2 Octopus bimaculoides
ATATATATATATATATTTCCCCTAAAGTTTGCTTCAGTCATTTGACTGCGGCCTTGCTGGAGCACCACCTTTAGTTGAGCAAATCAACCCCAGCACTTATTCTTTGTATGCCTAGTACTTATTCTATTGGTCTCTTTTGCTAAACCACTAAGTTATGGGGACATAAACACACCAGCATCGGTTGTCAAGCGATGTTGGGGGCACAAATACAGACACAGACACACACACATATAATATATGCATATACAACAGGCTTTTTTCAGTTTCCATCT
>NC_069003.1:19683154-19683386 GCF_001194135.2 Octopus bimaculoides
TACCACACAGCCACTCCTGTATGTATATATATATATGTATGTATGTATGTATGTATGTATATATACATATATATATATATATAGACATACATATTATACCTATATACACATATATATGTATAATACACCTATATAAACATAGGTATGTATAATACATATATATATATATGTATATGTATATATATATGCATGTATATATATATAAATATATATATATATATATACATATATA
>NC_069003.1:19683396-19683709 GCF_001194135.2 Octopus bimaculoides
CACACCAGCATCGGTTGTCAAGCGATGTTGGGGGCACAAATACAGACACAGACACACACACATATAATATATGCATATACAACAGGCTTTTTTCAGTTTCCATCTACCAAATCCACTCACAACCTATAGTAGAAGACACTTGCCCAAGTTGGCATGCAGTGGGATTGATCCCGGAACCATATGGTTGGTAAGCAAGCTACTTACCACACAGCCACTCCTGTATGTATATATATATATGTATGTATGTATGTATGTATGTATATATACATATATATATATATATAGACATACATATTATACCTATATACACATA
>NC_069003.1:19683719-19692717 GCF_001194135.2 Octopus bimaculoides
ATATATATATATATATATATATATATACATATATAATCAAAGGAGACACAAAGAAAAATATATCAAAACGCTTCAATGATTTTTCTCTGAAAGTCAACTTATCAATAAGGGAAAACAAATATTACTCAGAAAATATTATCAAATATTGGTCTCAAAAGAATTGTCCATACAAAAGATCAATAAACATGTAATTTATTTATAATATTAATATTGTGAAAGAAGGAAGAAAAATAAAAACAAATGGAAAAGCACGCAGACATATGTAATTGAAAGATTGAACTGAGAAACTAGAGTTTATAAAGATTGGAATGTTGTACATGTAAAACATGTATATAAATGTAAACAGAAGGACAGAAAGGTTTCACTGTGTTAGTGTGTGTATGTGTTAGAGAGAGAGAGAGAGACCTTTGGCTCTCTATTCCTGTTGGAGCAGTAAGGGTAGCATTGTAATATCTGGCCGATTTCTTCTAGGTGAGTGAGACAGAGTAGAATTGATCCCAGTATAAGGCTAGTGCTTTAGTTAAGGAATCCTGAAAGAATGAATGGCAAAGATGACCATATCAGAGTAGAGAGAAATCGAATGACTACCACATGGTGAACTATCCAACACTTTAATGGCTCAACCAATGTTTTCAGGTATGTGTGTGCGTGTGTGTGTATATATATATATATATATATATATATATATGTATCACCTAACTGTCTGGATGTTTTGCGTTCTTGTCTCATTTTGTATTTGATATATATATATATAAATTGATTGACAAGAAAGTAATTTCGGCTATTTATTGTGAAATGAAAGTCATTGTTTTTCATACAAAGAATGAACTTTTATCAATTATATATTTTCCATTTTGTTTGATGAGCTTTTGCCATCTTTTTGGCAACTTCATGATTCTATGCTCATAGAACTTCTGGTCCTTATCAGTCAAAAACCGAAGCAAGTGCGATTTCAGGTCATTATCATTACTGAATGTTTTACCATTCGAAGAATGTTGCAAAGTTCAAAATAAATGGTAATCTGATGGTGCAAGGTTAGGGCTATATAGTGGATGTGACATCACTTCCCAATCAAGCTCCATAATTTTTCAGGAGTTAGCAAAGATGTGTGGTCTAGCATTGTCATGGTGGAACATGATTCCTTTACAATTTTCCAATTCTAGCTGTTTTTCTTTGATTACTTCTTCCAATTTCATTAGTAAACATCTAAATTGCTCCTTTGAAGCAGCTTAAAATATACAACAACTTTGTAATCCCACCAAATTGACAGCATAGCATTTTTTCGATACAATTCAGCTTTTGGTGTGGTTTGTGCTAGTTCATTATACTTGGACCATGATTGTTTTCGATTGATGTTACTGTAGACAATCCATTTTTTATCACCGGTGATGATTCATTTCAAAAAAAGGTCGATTTCATTGTGTTTGAGATGCATATTGCAAATATTGATTTGTTAAGCGAATGTCTTTCAATTTATGTGGAACCCAAATATTGAGCTTCTTAATGAGTTCAAGACATTTTAAGTGATTTTCAATTGTTGTGTGTGATACATTTAACCTCTCTGCAATCTCTTGCACGGTTATATTACAATCAGATTCAATTATGGCTTTGATTCAGTCATCATCAATTTCAGTAGGTCGACCAGAACATTGGTTATCTTTGAGTGAAAAACCTCCAGAACACAATTTTTTAAACCATTTTTGTGCATTCTGTTGAGCAATCAACACCATAAACTTCACATATCTCTTTGTGAGCCTCAGTAGCTTTCTTGTCTTTACAGAAATAAAAAAGCAAAATATGGCAAAAATGTCTGTTTTTGCACTCCATGTTAAAATTGACATTGAATGAACAGCTGTACACAAAATTACGGGCAATTTGCTTCTAAAGTAAGCTAAACGTAATAGCTATCAAATGTCCAAAGGAAAAAATCATAACATTGATAAAAGTCATCCAAAACAATTCTAACTCTATTTGTGAAAAATGAAATTACATTCTTGCCAACCCAATGCACACACACACACACACACACACACACACACATATATATGCATCTGTGTATGTGTCCTTCCCATGTGTCACAGTCATGCAAGTGGTATCATTTGTCAAGCCAGTGGGTAATATTTTGCTGGAAACATGTAGGGTTGGTGACAAGCAAAAGGGAATCCAGTTGTTGAGAATTTCTACCTACCCATGCAATCATAGAAAAGTGGACAGCGAAAAAAACTGATGACAGTGGCAATGATGATGATGATGATTGTGTGTGTGTGTGTGCTGGCCTTGTGCCAAAATTTGAAATCAATATTATGTCACCAATAAGATTTATGATACATTGACAAAATGATTACAACAGTGATGTGTAGATGCCTTTTCATAGAGCTGCCAGTTGATGGGTTCACTGACACTGCCGTGATGACAACTATTGAGCAGAATATTAGATTTCAGTTTGATAACAGCAAAGTAATATGCAACACCTTAACTAAATTATCACATTGACAAAAAGGCTTCACATTTCACCAGTTAGTAGTGACAATGCTTTAAAGTCCATTGCAGAGTGCTATCTGTCAACAGCTATGGCTATGAAAGAATCATGATAAAATTAGAATTATTCAGACTATTAATCTTGTTCTTTTGTTCTATTTTCTTTCACTTGTTTCAGCCATGGGATTACGGCCATTTTGGAGCACCACCTTGACAATGCTTACTTGATCAAATTGTTCCTGGTACTTAAGTTTTTAGGTTTGGTACTTGTTCTATCAGTCTTTTTTTTTTTTTTTACCAAACTGCTATGTTATGGAGACCTGAACAAACCAACATCAATTGTTGAATGGTGAAAGGCAAATACAATGACACACACACAGAGCAAACTCCCATAAAGTTTCCATCTCTGAATTCTCTCACATTGGTTGGCTCAAAGTTACAGTAGAAGACATGCCCAAAGTGAAATGCAGTGGGACCAAATGTGGAACTTCATAACCACTGCTCCTATAACATTAGATATGAAACATTTGGAGTTCTCTCCCACCACTACCACCACCAATAGTTATATATACACAATGTTTTCATCAGTTTGATCTCCAATGGTCAACTAGTGCCTTGAGAGTGAAATTTGTCAGAAAGAAACTGTAAAAGTACTTTGTGTACATGTGTGTGTGTGTGTGTGTGTGTGTGTGTGTGTTTATACAGACACACACATATGTGTTCATATCCATGTTTATGTTTACTTGTGTAAATCAGTCAAACTATTCTCTTTATGTCAAAATTCATAATTTAGTCATTCAATAAAATAAGTACCAGGTTGAAATAAATATGAGGAGTAGACATGATCAATTAAAATCCCTTGAAAGCAACACCCCCAGCATCGCCACTGTCCATTACTGAAACCATGTGAAGAGTAACTTGAGTTAAACATTTAACTGGCAATACCATTCCAAGTTCAAATCTCATCAAAGTTAATTCTGTCTCATCTTTTGATAACAGTGCTAATGTACCTGCTGATATAATAAGCTAATTAGTCTTAATTAATTAAAATTACACCTGTGTTGAGGAGATTAATTCTGGTAAATAAAGGCAAGGGAGACAATCTCCAGGATTCTCATTGAGATGAATTAAAAACAGGATAATAGACTTGGAGCTGGGTGGAAGGATGAGAATCAGGGAATGAAAGACACCCTGTTATTATAATGCTTGGATAACAACACAGAACTCACTACATACAAAGTTTGTACTTATTTAACTAAAAATTACTAATTACTGTGCAAGAATGCTTCAGTTAGCAAAATAAAATCAATAGAGTTCTGTAAAAGACAAACAATTGTTTGCAGTGATACAATCTTCCCCACGTTCTACAGTGTCAGCCACAAATGTCAGCTCATACCCTCCTCCCGCATCGCAATAAGAAAACCTTCAACAGTCACTCATGGCAAATGGGTAGATGTGAAATGAGATCTAAATTATATTTGTGTGTTAAGGTTAAAGAAAAATAAATAACAATAAATAACTTGAAACAGGTTTAGAAAATAACTGCTCCTCCCTCTATATGTGCAATGTATCTGATACAATGTAATTTTCAACACTTGTTCTTTCAAGAAGACACTTTCAAAGCATATGATGATAAGTATCATTCCCCACCCCCACCTGCTGGGTAATATATCATTTAGAAGATAAAATTATCATCGTTAAATCAAACCTATTTTCTAATAATGGCATGGTTTGATGGGTTTATAGTACTGCATGTCACCACTTCTCTTGTCACTAAGACTCAGCATTTCTGAAATCCAAATTTACCTTATCTTCTACTACCATGTGTTACTTTGTCTTCTTTCCAATACAGGCATACCTTCCCTATACACACACACACACATACACACACACACACATACACACACACACACACACATTACAGTAGTATTCTGTTCCTGAGTGTGTTAACATGGAGATCCAAACCATGAAATGCATCTTTTTTCTTGAAGTTCATACGACTCTCCACCCCACATTATATGATTTTTCAAGGGTGCAACATTTTCATAAAAAAGGGAATGTTTATAAAGCATTATTTCACAGAGTAAAATATTGTACTACCAGCATAGTAACCTCTCTTACATATAAGGGGTACTTTTAGTGCTGAGCCACTCTCTTGGCTTCACCGGTACCCTACTTTCTATATATCCAATAAATATATAGCTGTCATGCTTGACTTATTTCAGTCATGGGACTGTGGCTATGCCTCTGCAAAAACTAATAATAAGACTGGGAGAGTGCCTAGTCAGCACTGAGTTTGCTCAGCAACAATAATAAATCAGCGTTACAACCAAAAGCTTTAGACATGGACAGGAATATATCCAGCAGAGAGCTGCTACATTTTATCTATATCATTAACTTATTCCTTTTCTCAGCAAAGATGTCCCTGTCCCACCCCCAGTTTCATAGACACTTGCAATTTGCCCTTGGTGCTAAAGATTTTCTCCACCTCTAGGGTATGTGATCACGCAACCTGCTAAAAAATAGCAGTCAAATGTGCCTCAATTCCACAATACTAGAACATATTAGACAATGCAGTTCTGGATGTTGTATATCTAGAAAAAGAATAAGGTGATCACGACTGAAACATCTTTGATCAGAGACCAGTTAGATCAGGATGACCTGCAGTTAGACAGCAATATTTGAATGAGGAAAGAGAATGTCATCCTCCTCTTTTAACATCCATCTTCCAAGCTGGCAGGGTTGGACAGTTCAACAGGATCCAATGAATTACAGGACTGCATTGAGCTCTAATATCTGCTTTGGCATGGTTTCCATGACTGGATGTACTTCCTAATACCAATCACTTTACAAAGTAGTAGAGAGAGGTGACTTTGTACCAGGTGTTGAGAAGCAAAAGTACGACATAGGTATAAGCATAGGTGTCTTGCTATAGAGAAGATACACGGCTACCTTGCAGTATACAAGGGTGGGGGTAGCTGGAAAGAAAATAATGATGATAGTGACAAGGCGTCAGAGTGAACTCTCAAGGAGGTGAATATGAGAGAATACAAAGATTCGAGGTTAGGTGGATAAGTTCCCTTCCTGTACATTGTTCTATGCTCATGCACTTTTGGCTACTTTTATTGAGGAGTTGTAGTGCACCTGAGCACGGGATACAATAATTTCAATATTATTATTATTATTAGTGTGTGTAGGAGGAAAGTGACAGATAGTTAGAGATGGGTGTAAAGGTGAATGTAATGAATGGAAGGGTGGAGGTGTGGTTGATGGCAAATATCAGTATGGAGGTAGACAGACTAGGAAAAGCTCAGAAAGGAGGAGGTGAACTATTTGATCTGCTTCACATAACAATCAAACCTTCTTCAAATAACATCCTACAGGATAGTCATAGCTGGAAGAGCTTTGTTCATCTAAGGCCTCTATCAGTTAGGGATCACCATGTATGTTCACATGTATGCACAGGCCTTTGCAATTTCTTTTTTTCTTTTACAGTAGAAGACTAACAGTTGTTTCCTCTCTCCATACTATTAATATTTGTCTGAAGGAATGTCTACTGCTTTAAGCCTGATACAGTTTGGTTTCAGTGTCATCTGTCAGAAGACAAAGAATGGAACAGATACTGCAAGGCATTTGGTTTGATTCCTCTAATAATTCAGCCAATCCACTACCCTGGACTGGTACTTCATTTTATTGACCTTGAAAGGGTGAAAGGCAAAGTTGACCTCAGCAGAATTTGAGCACAGAGAGTTGGAAAAATACCATCAAGCTATCTGTCCAACACTGTAACAACTCTGCCAACTCACCATCCAGCTCAATCAATGATACGTCAGCTCAGTCAAGTTGATTTAAGGTTAAACAATAGATAAAAAGAGTGCTTCTGTACAGCTGCTTCATCTGGTCACTATAACAGTGAAATATGTCTCAAATAAAACATCTAACTGAAGTGTTTAAAATGAGATAACATGCATAAAGTCATAAAAATGTACAAATACTAAACTCGACAATAAAAAAATGTTATGACTGGATAAAACACTGATCAAATAGCTGTGTCTATTTGCCGACTATAGGTAAGCTCAAGCAGAACTGACAACGGCAACTCTATAAAAAAATTTTTAAAAATTGAAAGCTGCCTTTTCATTGGATCTTCAATGATGGCTTTGAAAAATTTTTTTTAATCTTTTCAAGTTATTTTCACAAGATATGAAGTGATTTGGAATAGCTTCACCAGTTATGGCTACATGGTTAAGGAGTTTGTTTCACAACCTTGTGCTTAGAGATTACATGGTACTATAGGACATCTTCAGTAAATGTCTTCTACCATAACCTTAAACTGACAAATTCTTCATCGGTGGAATTTGGTACACGGAAACTATGTACAAGACAGTATGATATGTATGTATATGTGAATTTGTGTGTGTGTGTGTGTGTGTGTGTGTGTGTGTGTGTGTGTGTGTGTGTGCGCGTGTGCCCATGTGTACGCATGCATGCCTGCCTTGGGCTTTCAAACCTTGGTGGAGTTGTAAAGGTGGTGTCATCACACACAGCTTGTCTTCAACATTTTTAGACCTGCCAGAACCTTTCCTTCTTCAGTTCTGAGAAGAGCTAGTTTCTTCCAGAAAGAGAGACAAACAGAAAAAGAAGAATCAACTCCAGTCCAAGGCTGGTACTTTATTTATCCTGAAAGGATGAAAGGCAATGATGACCTTGGCAAGATTTGAACTCAGAGTATAGAGAACCAGAATGAATACCACAATGCAGTGTATCTAATGCTCTAACTACTTTGCCAATTTACTAATATAATTATAAATTGTGTGTGTGCCAGTGCATGAATACACACACACACAAACAAATAAGCACATAAACTTAAAATTATATATTCTCAAAGTTGACATCAGATGGAAACAGTGACATATCCATCTATGCAAGTCAAACCACATTTTTGTTGTACACTGGAAAATTCTGGTTACACCAAAGTGCCTCTGAACAATTTAAGTCACCAAAGTTAGTACTTATGTTTGACTGGTTGAACTGATATTGTAAACAATGTATCATATAAGGATCACTTGACAAGAAGCAGCAGACAAATCACTTCAACATTGTTTTACCAGTCTAGTATCACATTAAGTAGACTTCACAATTCCAATAGTAAATAACTACAATGTAAATGGAAATTATTTTTATAATATCATATTAACCTGAAATTACACATTTACAAATGGTATTCACTTAAAGTAGAGGGAAGTTGCAGAAGAGGGAGACATGGCATGAAGTATTGAAGGCTGATTTCAAAATGCTGAACCTTACAAAGGACATGACGGAGGACCAAGATAGGTAGTGCATTGCTGTACTCAAGAAGACCCACCCACCACAACAGAGTTGAGATCCTAAAACCAAGGTACCACGTAAAAGGTATTGATGTGGGTGCTAGCTCCAAGTAAAAAGTACTCAGTACACTCCGTGAAGTGGTTGGCATTAGGAAAGGTATCCACCCATAGAAACCAAGCTAAAACAGACAATGCTAAACCAAGCTAAAACAGCCCCTGGCCTTGCCAGTTCCTATGAAGCTCTCCTACCTATACAAGCATTAAATAGTGATGATGATGATGATGATGATGATGATGGCTTAGCTGATATTTATAGCAGGTTGAGCAACCACATAGTTATATCATTCACATAGAGTGAATGATATAACTGTATCTCACATCAAGAATATGACTATTTAACATAAATGAGAGTATGGCAGTCTTCTTGAAAGATATTGTGAAATTAAAGATATCAGAAAACACCATAAATATATTGCCATGGCACCTCGGGCAAGTGTCTTCTATAAACCCAGGTTGACAAAAATCTTGTGAGTGGATCTTATAGATGGAAACTGAAAGAAGCCTGTCATATATGTGTGTGTGTGCGTTTGTAATTCAGTATGGATTTGCCCCCACTACCACCACCACATGACAACTGGTATTGGTTTACAGTTCTATATTTAAGAGATTGGTTTAAGATATTGGTTTGTTTACGTCCTTGTAGCTTAACAGTTAGACAAAAGAGACCCAATGGAAAAAGTACCAGACTTATTGGGGTCAAACTGTTCAACTAAACCCTTCAAGGCAGTGCCCCAGAGTAGCCACAGCCCAATGACTTAGTTCTAGGTCAGCTTTGATCTCACCGACCTCTAATTAAGGGTTATCCAATACTGACTATCTTATCTTTTATTATTATCTTTTTTAGATCTGAGTCTATAATGTTGTCCAATGTATTTTACTTTATTCAAGATTATAAGATGTGATATGAGAACAATCTGGCTGCTATTTCTAGCAAGTTGAGTGATACCAAAGGCATTCAAACCACTAGTTATATATAAATTAAGAAACACTGACGTATAAAAATTCTGTGAATAATAATTATAAGCTTTAAGCTTACTGTGTATTGGCTATAGAAAACAGTCTAATATTGGGACATATAAACCCTTGACTGAAAATAATGGGTGTGCATATATATATATATATATATATATATA
>NC_069003.1:19693561-19696336 GCF_001194135.2 Octopus bimaculoides
TCTCTCTCTCTCTCTCTCTCTCTCTCTCTCTCTCTCTCTCTGAATATATATATATAGTTTGTCTTCAGAAATGACAGTGAAAACCAGAGTGAAATGTGGGTGTGTGCATGCTCGAAGAATATTTAATGTGATACTCAGAGTAACTACAGAGGGAAGTCTCATCTTGAAATAAATGAATGAACTCCCTTTTGAATTTTAACTGAACATTCAAATCACAATCACAAGACAGCAATTTTGATTTGCAGACCAGAAGCGCATTGTGTTCTTCAGCAAAACACCTCATTTCATGTTGCTTCAGTCCACCCAGCAGTAAATGGGTTACCCCGCAATGGACTGGTACTCTGTTCATGGGGAATGTTGATCTTCCCACTTGGCCAGTGGGATGGCCTCATTCAAAAGCTACAACAATGCAAGGAGGAGCATTGTGACTTGATGCATATAACAACATCCCATAGACTGGTCGATATAGTGAGACACATCTAAGAATCCATATTAGCCACTGTCATGAGCAGTGTCTTAGGTAACTGTCTCAAATGGATTTATAATACTATAAACTTTGATTTATATATATATATATATATATAAATATATATACACACACACACATGTATATATATGTATGTGTGTGTATGTATGCGTATACACACACACACATATATGCATATCACATACACACACATACACCAGCTGTTCTAACATTAACACCTCCAATGACACTGCACATTTCTCATGGACAACACCGTTGGCATGGCGAGGCCAAGTATAATCTGCTGGATGGGTAATATTTGTGTGCCTGAACAAATGGTTCATAAAGGAGCTGAGAGAGGGAGAAAAACTATAAAATGCATCAGATGTAGAGCAGTAGAGAGAAGACTGAACTGGTACAGACAGACATGTGATGTATAAGGAGGATAATGATTGGGTAAAGAAGGGCAAACAGTCAAGTGGAAGGAGCATGTGGGAAGGATAAGATCTAGGAAGACATGGGAAGTATTGTTGAAGGTTCACCTCAGGAAGCTGAATCTAACAAATAATAATAATAACCGTTTCTACTATAGGCACAAGGCCCAAAATTTAGGGGAGGGATATAGTCAATATCATCAACCCCAGTGTTTCACTGGTACTTAATTTATCACCCGCAAAAGGATGAAAGGCAAAGTCAACCTTGGAAGAATTTGAACTCAAAGCATAGCAACAGATGAAATACCGCTAAGCATTTTGTCCAGCATGCTAATGATTCTGCCAATTTGCTGCCTTAATAATAATAATTGTCATCATTTAATGTCCAGGCAATGATAAAGGACTGCAATTTTTTGGTGAGATATTGTGTTGGAGGTAACCCATCTAATCTATGCAAGCATTAGAAAAACAGAAATGAAGAGGATGATGACGATGGTGGTCATGATGATGCTGCTGTTAATGATGACGATATACAATAAACAGACAGCCATCAAGTCAAATTTTGACTCTTTGTAAGTTTGTGAAACATCCAAAAGGTTTTCTTGGGACATTTACAAAGATGGTTTGTCATCATTGCTTTTCTCTGGAACTCTATCTAGATGGGGGAAATTAAACTTTGGCTTTTTCAAAGAGCTTCTACACTGTTTCTGATTACTAAATTCTACCTATAAAGCATTGGTCAACCTGGAGCTATAAAGAACAAGAAACAGACCTGAGATGGTGCACAGCAGGATCAAAACCAGAATCACTTGGTAGTAAAATAAACTTCTGAAGGACAGAGTCATGTCCATACATCACACACACACACACACACACACACACACACACACACAACTTCTAAACTACTTCTTCCTCTTCTTTTAACACCTTTCTTCCATTTTGGGATGGGTAAGCTGGTTTGACAAAATTTGAAAGGTTGGAGAACAGCATTGTACTCCAATATCTACTTCAGTATGGTTTCTATAGCTGGATGCCATCCCTACCTTTCTAATAAATGCCAACTACTTTACTCTCTCCCTCCCTCTCTCTCTCTCTCTCTCTCTCTCTCTCTATATATATATATATATATATATATATATATATATATATATACAGCAATTCTTCGATAAGATAAGTTGTGTTTTTTTATTTTAAGAAATATTGTTAAATGTTTTTCGATTATTCATTTATTTATTGTTAAAACAATAGATATTTAGTATAAGTTAAAATACATACATTGATTTTTTTTATTATTATTTTTATTTTAGACCTGACGAATGACTATATTTTTGAATAGATTTAACTGTAGATCGATTTGATTATTAATGAACTATTAATTGAATTGGTTTTAGTAGTTATCTATTTCAAAATATAATCACGAAACGTGCGTAGTCATTTTATACCATTTACTAGTTATTCTTTTTGTATTTTATTGATTTTTTGAATAAGGTTTTTGTGATAAATTTATTTTCTGGAGGGTGTGAGTTTAATTCTTCTTTGTTGAATTATTTAATAGTGGTCTTTCTTTAAATTATATATATATATATATATGCTGGAAAAATCTGCTCCTCTAAATGGATACCTTACCCGTGGTTTTGTGGCATGAAGTGAAACAGGCTATACTGTCCACTCAAGAAAACACATAGTAAATGATCCAGAAGCACTTGGGTAAACTGAGTTCTCAACTGGCTCCATTTGCCAAAAGGTTTGCAAGGCACCAGCAGACCTCAAGAGAAACATTCATGTCCATAGAGCATGATTAACGTTTTATTTTACTGAACCATCATTTGTTGTTCATGACAAGAGACTCCATCATGTATATATATATATATATAT
>NC_069003.1:19696381-19696782 GCF_001194135.2 Octopus bimaculoides
ATATATACACAGTAATCCCTTACCATATCGCGGTTTCTTATTTACACTTATGTCGATTCCTCTGTGGTATTGTTTTGCATTTATAATCAAATAAATATAAAGAAATTATAAAAGTAATTCAAAAAACATACACTACAGTACTGTTTCTATTTTATGGATTTTCATCTATTGTGGGTGGAGTTTGGTACGTATCACCCACAATAGTTGAGAGATTACTGTGTGTATATATATAGGGAGGGGTACTGCAGAGACAGACTGTCTAAGTTGCATGTTTTAAGCTGGGTGGAATCAATTCTTCTCTCAATCTGAACACAGTTGATATCCTCAAGAGAGAAAGCACGCATGGGTGTGTGTGTTGTGTGTGTGTGTGTGTGTGTGTGTGTGTGTGTGTGTGTGTGTGT
>NC_069003.1:19696792-19708587 GCF_001194135.2 Octopus bimaculoides
GAGAGAGAGAGAGAGAGAGAGAGAGAGAGAGAGAGAGAGAGAGAGAGAGAACCCTAGCATTTGACTGGTACTTCACTGATCTTCACATCCCTATCCCTGATAGGATGAAAAGCAAGGGTGACCTTGGCAGGATTTGAACTTAGAATATAAGCAACTAGAACAAATACAACAAACCTATATTACACTTTAATGCTTCTTCAGGGACCATAGACACACGCACACACTTTGTGCACACACACATGCACACTCATACATATATAATTATTTTTACATATTTATAATACCAACAAATACACACATATCTATTCCCATAAAAATAGTGTTTGATGATTATCAAAATTATTCATCGAGAAAGGATATTTACTTTGAAGTGTATATTCCTTGACAGCTCTAGCTCATGAATATAAAGATTGTTATTTAGTTATTTATTTATTTTGTAATATGTGCATGCATCTTGTATATGTATAAATATTTTATAAAATGGTATATACAATTATTTCCTGATATATGTATATTTTTATATAGCCTTTCTCTCTCTCTCTTTCTCTCTCTATGTATGTGTGTGTGTGTGTGTGTGCACACGTGCTGACGCACACACACACACATACATATATATCAAATCTACGAAATCTCATTGATGACTCAATAGAGAAACACTGCTCAGAAATTCCTTTGTATGCTGTTTTGAATCCTATCAACCTATCAATAAATATCCTATGAGAAACCAAGTCTGTGGTGGGAAGAATGCTAAAGGCCTGATCTAAATTCCTCCGAATTCCTGTGTTTTACTTCTGTCCCACTGAATTAGAGCCCTGCCACAAGAGTCAACTGAGTTGCCTTTCAACCTTCCATATTGTCAAAAAAAGTAACATTTATCATCTCTAAGTTCTTCTTGTTTAATCACCAGAACAGATCTGATCATACTCACCTATGACTAGATTTCTTGTCATGACCAAATGTTGGAGCTTGTAAGTGATCACTTGTTCTATTAGAAATAGGAACTAAACCACCCTCAAATTGCATCCTGCTCTCTTAGGAAAAAATAATAACTAGATGTTATTGTTGTTGTTTGTCTCCATGTCAACCCTACCTCAGTGATGGGTGGGAGAGGTGTGGACAACAGCAGAAAGAGACATGGCACTTTTCTTTTGACCACTTCTATACTGAGTTAAACAAGGATACAAAGAAAAATAAGGCTCTAAGTGTGTCGTTGTATTGCATGTCAATGTGTATGTATGTCTGTGTTGTGTGTGTGTGTATGTTTATGAATGTGCACACACCTGTATTGTGTGTCTATGGGAGGAGCATGTTCTTTTAGTACTTTTAACCATTGAACTCTGGCCATGCTGGGGCTCTACCTTCATGAGGATATATATATATAGATCCTTGTTGGCACCACCGAAAAGCAACATGAAAGCACCATGTAAAAAGCACCCAGTGCTCATCGTAAATTGGTTAGCATTAGGAAGAGCATCCAGCTGAAGAAATCATGCCAAAACAGATGATTGGGGCATGGTGCAGCCCTCTGACTTACCAGTTCCTGTTAAGCCATTCAACCCATGCCAGAATGGAAAACAGGTGTTAAATGATGATGACGATCAATTACATTAACCCCCAACACATGTTTCAGTTACTGTTTGTTGAACAGCTAAGTTACAAGACATAAAAAAATAAACCATAATCACAACGCCAGTCAACTAGTATAGACATAAACACTGATACACATCAACATTATTTGTTTTTCCATGCTAGCATGGGTTAAATGAATGCCCTGGATACCCTTCCTGCCACTAACACTTACCAGTTGTTCAAGTGAGGGATCTCTTATTTCATATGTCTTGGAAGGTATGAAGTTAGTGAATGAACTGCAGACAGTGAAAATGACAACAATATAACTGCTTGTAACTGAACAATTTCAAGGGAAGTGCAAATATAGGGAAATTCACACACATGATTAGATAATTCTCTCTCTCTATCTCTATCTCTCTCTCTCTCTCTGTATGTATGTATGTATGTATGCATATTCTTTTACTTTTTACTTGTTTCAGTCATTTGACTGTGGCCATGCTGGAGCACTGCCTTAAAGAGTTCTATTGGTATCTTTTGCCAAACTGTTAAATTATAGGGACAGGAAGACTAACAGTGACACACACACACACACACACACATATATATACATATTTGAATTTCCATCGATCAAAATCCACTCACAAGGGTTTGGTCGGTCTGAGGCTATATCACAAGACACTTGCCCAAGGTGCTACGCAGTGGGACTGAACCGGGAACCATGAAGTTGGGAAGCTAGCTTCTTACCACACAGCCACATCCGCACCTATCACCACCATCATCATTCTTTAACGTCCGACGGGGGAATGGCAAACCAGATGGCTACATCAGACTCCAATCTGATCTGGCAGAGTTTCTACAGTTCGATGGCCTTCCTAATGCCAACCACTTCGAGAGTGTAGTGGGTGCTTTTTACGTATATATATAAATCATCATTGTCATCATCATTTAATGTCCACTTTCTATGCTGACATGGGTTGGATGGTTTAATTGAAGCTGGCAAACCAGAGGACTGTGCCAAGTATGCTTTGATCTGCTTTCTATGGTTGGATGCCCTTACACACTACACAAGCACATGCATGCACACACACACACACAATGGGCTTCTTTCAGTGTCCATCTACCAAATTCACTGACAAAGTTTCAGTCAGCCAAGGACTATAGAAGACATTTGCTCAAGGTGTCACAAGGTGAGGCTGAACCCAAAACCACATGGTTGGGTAAAGTACTTAATACTTTAGTAGAGTATAATAGTGTATGAACAGTTTTCTTCTCCGTCGGGACTAACAACAGGCTGGGCAAGATTTAGAGTAACAGGCCAAAGGAGCAACCTAAATCAACTCTGTGTGTGTGTGTGTGTGTGTGTGTCTTCACACACATGTACACAATGGGTACTTGCACAGATGAGTTTTCCCCACAAAAGGCACTGACCACCCCAACGCTGTCACAGGAGACACTTGCTCAATGTGCCACACAGTGAGTTGGCACCTGGAACCAGGTGATTATGAAGTGAACTAATTACCCACACAGCCATCCTTCTGGTAACGGTTGAACTCTTTATGGTAAATATGTATCTACATTTTCTAATTTTTTTTAGCAGACTATTTTGTGTAGATACACAAAGCCAATTCCACAGTAAGTAAAGTGTATTCAACCTAAGGCAGCTCCTCAGTCCTCAATCTTTTATTCACATCATGTTGCTTTGTGTATCTGCATAATCACTTTATATATTCATTTATTTGAAATATCTAAACACACGTGTGTCTGGGTGTGCATATGGAATGGTGGTACATATGTGTACACAATATATATATTGTAAGGTTGGAATTATTGGATATTTGCCAATACAACAAACCCAGCCAACTCATGTCAACACTGAAAAGCAAACATTAATATATAACAATAGTAATGTATGCATGCATAAGCATATTATAAATGAATATAATTCATATATGATATCTATGTAAATGTATATAGGCTTGTGTAGTATATACATATACATAACAATACATGTGCGCGCGCGCGCGTGTGTGTGTGTGTGTGTGTGTAATCAATATCTGAGGGCTTAGTAAGTGTAAATGTCTTAAAAGCCTACTTCCCAATCACGGGGGCCCAGGTTTGTTACTATGACACAGCACCCAAGGAAAGTGTCCCATACTACATCTCTGGATCAATCCAAGCCTTGTGAGTGAAATTGGACAGGCAGAAACTATGGAAGCCCATCAGATAAACTATATCTGTAATTTAAAAAGCCAATCTTGTCACACACAAATTTACAATGATTTTTACTTGAGGGTTATATTAAATACACCAGCATCTGTACCCTGTAGTATTTGTTTTCTGTGTTCTGTGTTCAAATCCTGTTGAGGTCAACTTTGCTTTCTTTCCAGTGTTGATAAAATATATCATCATCATTATTTAACGTTCATTTTCCATGCAGGCATGGGTTGGACGGTTTGACTGAAAACTGGTAAGCTGGGGAGCTGTACCAGTTCCAATCTGATTTGGCATGATTTCTACAGGTGGATGCCCTTTCCGATGCCAACCACTCTGAAAGTATAGTGGGTGCTTTTTATGAGCCAGTTACAAAACACTGCTATTGGCCACAATTACAATCTCACTTGGCTTGACAGGTCTTCTCAAGCACAGCATATCACCCAATGTCTGAAGGGTGCTTTTTGCATGTCACCAGCATGAGTACTAGTTACAGGACACTGGCATTGGCCATGACCGCAATTTCACTTGGCTTCATGGATCTTCTTCTCAAGCACAGCATATTGCCAAAGGTCTCAGTCATTTGCCATTGCCTCCATGAGGCCCAACATTCAAAGATCATACTACATCACTTTGTCCCATGTCTTCCTGGGTCTACCTCTTCCACAAGTTCCCTCCACATTTAGAGATCATCCATACACATTACATGGCCATACTAGTGCAATCATCTCTCTTGTGCACCACATTGGATGCTTCTTAGGTACAACTTTTCTCTCATGAAGCTTACAGTCTATTGTACATGCACACTGATTGTACATCCAGTGAAACATACTAGCTTCATTTCTTTCAAGCTTTTACATGTCCTTGGCAGTCACAGCCCATGTTTCACTGCCATGTAACAGGGCTGTTCACACACAGGCATCATACAATCTGCTTTTCACTCTGAAAGAGAGGCCCTTTGTTACTAACAGAGGTAAGGGCTCTCTGAACTGTGCCCAGCCTATTCTTATTCTAACAGCTATGCTCTCGGAGCATCTACCTTCGCTACTGACTTGGTCACTTCGGTAATGAACGCTATCAACTACTTTTAGTTTTCCCCCCTGGCATTTGATGCAGTCTATTTTCTGTACATCTTTAGTGTTAATTGTACCTGTGCACCTTCCACACACAATAACTATTTTCCCTGTTAACCTTCCTCTGATATGCTGCACTTCTCATGTGTCCATAGCTTATACTGGATGCATCTTATGGAGTTACTATGCCTTTTCTACAAATCGAGCAGGGCCATCTAATTTACCCCATCAAATACTGGGGTAAATTTAATTGACTGTTCTCTTCCACTAAAATAAGCCATGTTCCTATGTGAGAAATCATTACTATTTACTGATATTTTAAAACTAGTATCCTTATTTAGGTTGTTATATTTGCAATATTTCAATCATTGTTTCTATTAGCCTTCTTCAGAGAACAATGGCTGAAACATAGTGAAACAAGCATGATGAGGACACTGGTTTGAATATAAGAGTGTTTAATAATGAAAATTCCAAATCTCAGAAATTCAGACAATATATGTACCCACTGTCAGTCACTTACCCTATCTTGAACTTACTGCTTCACTAAAGTGATGTCTAGTAGCTGACTTTCTAGAAGCCCACAAGATTATCTACCATCTTTCCAACAAAAACTGTGGCCACTTTTTTCCAAAACCTCTACCACATGCAATAAATTCCTGAAATTCCTCAACACTACTCCTGACATGCTCTTGCACACTTTCTTTCCTCTTTTACTGTTCACTTTACGGTCTTTTTGTGTTTCATTCTGTAAAGGTGCATGTACTTTTCGCTTTCATTCTTGTCTTTCTTTACTTGACTTCACTTGACCTAACAGAATATCCAAGATGGGACAACTACTAAGACAGAGAGGGCTGCACCAGTACTAGGGTTGTACTGACTTTCAGTTGAGCAGACTGGAGCAACATGAAATGAAGTGTCTTGCTCAAGGATTCAATGTAAAGTCCAGTCCAGAAATCGAACCCAAAACCTTATAATGATGAGTCCATCAACCTAACCATGAGGCCAACCTATAATTACAAGGATTAACCTTCTTACACAGTGTCACAAGATTTTACATTCATGATTACAACTATATGTGTGGAATACTCAGCCACTTATAATTCAATGAACTTGAAGTTCTATTGATCAAACACCTGAAATACTCAAACTGGCAACAGATGCCTTTAAAAATCAATATATACACATATATGTATGTACATACACATGTAAGCTGAATCGAAACACCTTCCCCTGTATGCTACACCAACAACGCAATTATCAAAAAACATGAGAATCCAGAAAAGAAACTAAAATTATTACAAAATATTTATCAGTTGCTTTCATTAAATTTTTTTAAATAATTAATTAAAAATATTAAAATATTAAAATAAAAGCAACATTTTAAAGATAAAAACTGAGAAGTAATGAATAATTCACAGGTATTTATCAATTAATTATCAGATTAAGTGTTTTCAATTATAAGGATCAGAGTTGGCAGAGTTGACAGGTGTTGGACTACAAGGTGGACAATGGATAATTCATACCCTGCTGATAGCCAAGACACATGGTTCATGTTGTCTTAACCCATCAGTTATAAGTATTTTGTTACTTTTTAATTAGTAGGGTTTGATTTGAGGGAGATTTGGTTGCACTTTCTAGCAGACCAAATGAAAGGTCTCCTCTTTCTTTGGTACCATAACCCTCACTTCCAGGATACCAGTTGAAATATGTGTTATCTTTCAATCCCCATGTGAGAAATATCGACCTGACTTCCTAATAAAGACCAGACAAGGTGAGGAAGAGGCGAGTAGAAGTAGCTATATGTGCTGTGTGCATGTTTGCATGCATAAGTGAGTATGTATGCATACATGCAGAACAGTGGTGCACTGCAATGGGGTATCTCAGTGCACCATGGATTTTTAAAAATATATAATCTAAAACTTTAGAAAATCCATACTAACGCTTGAGAGTTTTGAAAAAACAGTTAGTTATGATTTTGTTAAGCAGGAATATAATTAATAAAATATGGTAATAAATAGTTTATATATATCTTTTTAATTTCCAACTTTTAAAATGTGTTTTTCTTTTTTTTTTGTCCTGCTTCCCATACAAAGTGCACCAGTAATTTTTAGTTTTCAATGCAATATTTTGTTTGATCTCAGATGCATCTGGAAATCTAAAATATTGAGAAGCAGATGTTCCTGACAAGCATTACTTTAACATACGCATGACTAACATGTACAACTATAGAAAATTAAATATAAAATGTTTCATGTTGCACTAGGTCCAAAGCAAATGTAAGCGACAGAAAGGGATATTTATAGCACAATGTGCAACAAATCACTAATACTAATAATGCCCGGATGCAGTACCAGGCAGTGGCTCTCATGGTTTCTGATCCCAACTGATTGGAAGTGTTGTCATGTAAACGTTTAAAAACATGGTATAAAAGAGGGGCTACAGCAAATATTCTGCTCAAAACCACAGATTGGCTTGTTAGTTCCTTGAGCCTATCAGTGGCTGACGATATGTGCATCTCTGATCACAAGCAGAAGTATTGGGGGAGCATCATAGCCATGTGTTGAAAGGAATTCTTTGGGGCTTGAATAATTCACCACTGGAAACATGGGTGTTTCGTTCAACATCCTTAAACAAGCCTTAACTGGGGACCTTTTGAGCAGGGTGAGCTACTCAACCATTAGAAAATTCTAACTGGGCCCCACTTGCAAGGTCATGTGCTGCTTATCTTGATATAAAATTAACCTGTCACACACATATAGTTGTGTGCCTGGTATACCCTTATCAGATGAGTAGTCATAATGGTTATATTGGGTTTCATATATTTGTACCCCAGTGTCACTTTGATGGCATGCGATGCTCTCTCACTCAATAATGATAATAATAATAATAATAATAATAATAATAATAATATAATCTCAAGGCATGAAATTTAATGGAGGTGGGAGCAGTCAACTAAATTTACCCAAATATTTAACTGCTACTTTAGATTAATTTGTCAGTTGCTTAACTTTAATCAGTTGAGCACATTCCTTGGTGGCTGATGATATGTGCATCATTGATCACAAGTAGGAGAGCATCATCACCAGATGTTAAGAGGAATTCTTTGGGATTTGAATAATTCACCCTTGGAAACATGGGTGTTTTGTTCATCATCCTTAAACAACCCTTATTCAGAGACCTTTAGAATGAAATAGGCTACTCAACCTGAAAAAAATTCTGCACCATTTATCTTGATATGAGACCACCATGTCATGCACATACGGTTGTGGTGTATGTGCCTGGTGAACCCTTATCTGACAGGTCGTCCTGTTAGTATATTGGGTTTATATATTTGTACCCCAGTGTCACTTTGATGGTGTGTACTACTCTCTCACTCATGTGCCTAGAAAACCTTTATCAGATGGATAGTCATGTTGGGTATATTAGATTTCATATATTTGTACCCAAGCAACAGTTTGCCACTCTCTCACTCAATAATAATAATGGTTTCAAATTTTGGGCACAAGGTCAGCATTTCCGGGGGGGGGGGGTCAGTTACATCGACCCCCAGTGCTCAACTGGTACTTAATTTATTAACCCCAAAAGGATGAAAGTTGACCTCAGTGGAATTTGAATTCAGAATGTAAAGACAAATGAAATGCTGCTAAGCATTTTGTCTGGCATGCTAACAAAATGATTCTGCCAGCTTGCTACCTTACTATATAATAATAGGGTTGGACAATTTGACTGAGGACTGGTGAATCAGATGGCTAAATCAGATTGGAGCCTGGTGTAGCCATCTGGTTCACCAGTCCTCAGTCAAATCGTCCAACCTATGCTAGCATGGAAAGCGGACGTTAAACGATGATGATGATGATGATAATAATGATGATAATAATTATAATAGTAGTTTCTTTTATTGGACACAAGGACCCAAGACACTTGGGAGAGTACAAAAGTGAGAAACAATAAAAAGAAACTACAAATGTGTTGAGAGAGTTACATTGAGTAAAAGGGTGAGATTGACAACAGCAACTGCCTTGCTTTGTGCCCTTAACTCCTTGGAGTTGTATGGGCACTGTTGTCCTATGCAGTATGTTTCGGGCATTCTTTTCCAAGTCTGAACACAACTAATTTCTTACACACACACACATGCACAGAGGCACAGAGAGACAGAGAATTCCACCCCAGTACAGGATTGGTGTTTTATTGACCCTGAGAGGATGGAAGGCAAGATGGACCTTAGCAGGATTTGAACTCAGAGTGCAGAAAGTGTGAAGTAATCTGATGCCTTAATAACCACACCATCTGGCTGCCTACGTCAATAACTACAACAATATAGACACATTAAAAAAAAAAAAGATTTAAAAAAAGCAATATAAAAGAATAAAAAAGCTAATTCCCCCAAATGGGGCAGCCGTAGATGACCTAAGAGAAGAGCCTTCTCCCGGTTCTTGTCCCAAACCTACAGCCATATAGTCAGAGTAGCACTATTTAGCTATATCTATTTCATCACTCTTACTCATATTTCATAAAATTTATTGGAGTACAGCATTTCCTCCTCTACTCTTACATTCCTCAAGTGGTACTTGAAGAAATTTATGAAGGTTTCACCTGAAACACAAAACTCTCTCCTCAAACCTTTCAACTACATCTACTACATAAACTTCTTTTACCATAACCACTCTGAAATGTAAACTACCTGCTCTTCTTTGACAAAGGTGAAGGGTTGGTAGATTCAGTTGACAGCCAGATCAATCTCGCATGACAGCTGTTCAACATAAACCCACCAATTAACAATGCACTTAACAAGTGCACTGGATGGAATTGTCACACTCTATACATCACAGACAGGTTTGGTAGCTGGCAGTTCTATTATGACCATACCTGTAGAGTCTATCTTGACCAAACTAAGTTTTCCTTTAGCACTACCAAGCCAAAGACTCTTAGTAATTTTTTATACTTTCTGACCAGACATCCTCATCCTCATCACTACCAGATCATTACTGCTTAAACCTTCCACTAACACTCAACAAAATGCAAGGGTTGATAGTTTTCACGCCACACTGACCAATAATGCTGTCCAACATTAACTGAATAAAGATTTACAGCAACAATAATGGCTTCTCTCACTCAACTGTTGTTCTCCAATTGAAAGGTACATGTTTAGAGTAGTTCCATTCAACCAAATCATTCTTGCCAGTTACCTACTTTCTGACTAATTCACTGGAAAAGAGCACATTCCACTCCACCCTCACTTTTCTTTTCAAGTGAAAGGTGTCTACTCTCAGTCTTTCAGGCTCACCAACCACACAACTTCTTTCACCATTGCAATGAGACAGAGAGATGCTGACCTGCCTTGTTATGGGTGATCCTCATGATCTATGGCTGATTGTCAGATTTGTTTTACACATGACAACAGCTATTCGACATAACTCCACAAGTCAGTAATGCATGGTAACTGAATGCATACATGCAGCATGGTATTGTCACACAGTATGCATCTCAGACAGTCCTGTCTGATGTCATTTTTGTACCTGTAGAGTGTATCTCAAACTGCAGATGCCCTCTGCAGCATTGCAGACCAAGGATATCTGGAAGTTATCTATAATAGTCCCCAACCTAAAAATATTCTGGAATAGACCAGCTAATTCATTCTTGTCAATACCTAAAATTTCCTTAATATTTTCTAACAACTGCACACAGTTAGATATCTTGAGGGGAGGGGAAAAGTCAATTAGTTTAATCCCACTGTTTTCTTGTTACTTATTTAATCAACCCCAGGAGGTTGAAAAACAAAAATCAACCTTATTAAGATTTGAAATTACAACATCAATAGCTGTAATTAAATAAATGCCGCAAGGTATTTTGTTTGATGCTCTAATGATTCTATCAATAGCCATAACATCCACTCTCAAGTTAGTAGGACCTGGTAGCATGTACCATGGTTTTATTAATTTGTTTTTAGGTACCTATGTAATCATGAGCAAATATAGAGAATCTCTCAGTCCTTACACCCTTAATTCAGCAGAACATTGAATATATGACAGTTGGAGGGAGAGAGGCCTAAACTAGCATTCAGCTGGTACTCATTTTCAGCTGCGTTGACTGGAACAATGTGAAATAAAGTACATAGCACAATAGTAAAAGCTGTCACATGGTCCATGAATTGAACTCACAATCTTAAGATTGCGAGCCCAACATGCTAACCAATCGGCCCAAACCTCAACAAAATAAAACAGAGCTATCTTAAGGCATGGGGCACACTGGATATTGCCTGGGGCTGATACAAGACTAGGGCCCAATTCTGATCTATGTATGTCGTGACTTGCTGTTATTAAATAAAAACTATAGGGTCAAGTGCATTGATATGCTATGCAGGAAGGCAAGAGGCAGAATGTTGCTAGGACAACTTTGTATACAAATAGATGTCTAAGACTCTTAAAAAGACAGTGGTGCATAAGAATGCACCTGGTGATGCAGTTGAAGTTTGCAAGTATAAATAACACAGATGTGAATGCATGATTGAGAAGTGATGATGGAAATATTTTTGGAACATAATATTTTTCCTGCTTTACTTATGGAAAAGAAAATGAGAATCGAATCGATCAACTATCATCTAAAGTAAATTTAGCAGCAACGTTAGTTCACAAGAAACCAGTATTATTCTTTTTATTTAAAAAAAAATATCAATTTAAGCTTTAAAGTAGAATTGCAATTAAATTTTGTTTCCAACAAAATTCTGTAAAACAAATAATAAAAAAATAATTTTGTTTTGCGGGTATGCAAAAAAAGGTAAGAAAATTTACAACTTATGTTTACAAATTATATGAAGACAATAATTAAAATAATATATTTCACTAAGTTAATTTAAATTTCTAATTATATATACATACCTACAAGCATACCTAAATACATACATATATATACATATGTATAGATCTACCTATGTACATATATATA
>NC_069003.1:19709458-19712402 GCF_001194135.2 Octopus bimaculoides
TATATATATATATATATATATATATATATATATATATTTATATACACATACATACACACACCATTTTATGACAGATTCTATGTGGTCTATCAATCTGCTAAAATTATAGTCAAATTTCATTCAAACAACACCCTACAGTCTTAAAAAAGAACAGACACATTGCACGTGTAGAAAAAAATAGGACAATCTCAGCAAAAATACCTTTGATCATAAATCTACCCAATCAGGGCTAACCATGGGCTGAATAACAACAATAACAACAACACTGTATATTATTCTATAGTACAGTTTAGATTTCAAAACATCCAATGTTTCTACATCAGCAATTTAATGGATTTGGAAATCAAACACCAGCACACACACTTTCGATACCACTTGAATATTCTCAAATTAGTCATTAATAGCCTCTATAAGTACGCCTGCATATATATATAGAAATATATATATATATATACACACACACACACACACACACACACACGCGTGTGTCCTATAACTAGGTTACATATTAATGTGTATAAGTAAAATATATATATACATATATATATATATATTTGTATATATATTTTTTTATATATATATATATGCACACGCCCATGCATACACACAGGCACACACACAAACAAACATACACATGCAAATACAAATAGTTACACGTAAGTGTTAATCACAAATAACAGAAGTTTGTACCACACGCATGACACATCACACACATTACATTCACATGCTTGTATGTGAATCATTGACTGGAGTCTACTTCTAACATAAACACATGGATAGAAGAAAGAAAAATATTCAAGTTCTTGTTGGAAATAGAAATGAAGATGAAAATATTTTTATAATACACACACAAAAATACCTAAACCCCCCACCAGACACACACAAACAGACAAACACAAAACACACACACAACTTTGCCTTCATCTAACAGAAAGCAGAAGTAAAAAAACGTGGTTTGTTAAGCAATGAAAGGGCAGATGGAAGAAAGGAAGAAAAAGAAATGGAAGTGGAAAGACTCCCATTTACATACCGGCTCTACCCTAGAAATGGGTCTGGATTTTCTTGGGCGACCCCTATTCTCTGGTTTCATGAAATACATTGATGCAACAAACAATCCACATATTGCATCATGATAGGATCGGCTGAGTGGTAAATCCATCATCGTAATTCGGTTGTAAAACCATTTTTTTGTTTTTTTTTTTGAAGGGGTGGATACTTTTCAGGGTGGGGGAAGAGGAATGGAAGGTGGTGTTTTTGTTTCTGTCTTATTTGTTTGTTTGTTTGTTTGTTTGTTTGTTTTGAAGCAGGTTGTTGTGGTTTGGAGATATTTTTGTGTTATTTCATTATTTCTTCCATATTTGCAGGAATATAAACACTTTCCAAACGGTTCCACGCTGATTAGATATTTGGTTAGGTAGGTAGTTAGTTCGTTAGATAGTTATTTACTTCTAAATTACAATACCTGAACAACAACACCATCACCAACAATAACAAACAACACCATCAACAATAACAATGATGAGAATAGTAGCAGCGGAAGAAATAGTAGTAGTAATAACAGCAACAACAACAGGGATAATGTTGACAACAATAACAACAATGATTTTATAGAAATTCCAATTAACCCTTTTTACTGACTGTGTTTTGGGAGATTGATTTTTTTTTTTTTGTTATAGTTGTTTGATTTCTTTTTGTTTGTTTTTAGTGATAGTGCTAGCAGTTGTTTTTGTTTTTGCCTCCCCTCTCTATTGTTCTCAGTCTGTCTTTCTTTCTTACATAGTCATACACTGAAGCTGAGAATTAAATAATGCGGCATGTTCCAAACATCCCAGCAGAACGGAATCACTTTTCTGCTCGCTAGAAACAAAATAGACGAACAGCGAGGACCAAAATATCGGGAAGTTTAGTCGAGGCAAATAGAGCGAGGAAAATAAAAATAAAATATGATAATATATAAAGATGTCTTCTTTTTTTTTTTTCTGTTAAAGACTAACAAAAATAAATATCACACATGCATGCAATAAAAATACCAGCTATATCAATTTGAGTCTCAAAAAATGATAATTGATATTATTAATAATAATGAAAGAAATAAAAAGAAAATGAATTTCTATGTTGGGTGGGGGTAAGACTGAGGAATTATGATGGAAAGATTTGATTTAGGAAATAACTTGTAATCTTTGTTGGTCTACAATTTCTTCTCCAGGCTAAAATATGCATGTCAACTTGACTAGAACTGGCATCCATCATCAAACTCATATCTGTCAGTCACACTGGGCTCTGCAAGATGATGCCGTGGAAATGGTCCTCAATGAAGGTGGTGGTGGTGGAGGTGGTGGTGGTGGTGGCAGTGGCAGTGATGGCAGCAGTGATGGTGGAATGGAATGGAATGGAATTAGTAGAATGTGCATGTGTGTGCAAAAAAGGGAGCAAAGAAAAGAAGGTGATGAAGTGCATACCCTAAAAGCAAAATAAACACCGACCAAATGGAAACCTCATCGAATTATCAATTGCTCCACATATAACTATGCATGGGAGAATGGGATGAATGGAAATAGAATCGTCTAATTAACCAGGTTGTGTTTATTGTTAATTTTCATTCCTTCCCTAACCTCTAATATATATTTATTTATACATTTATTTATTTTTATCTAGTAAAGTTTAACATTGTTTCTTACACAAAAATTTTCAATTAAAAAGCAAAATTTTTTTTAAAGATTTAATTTATTTAAAAAATATTTTATACCTTTTTGTGTGTATATATCTTTTCTTAAATTAAACTACATTTCCTTTTGAAATTAAATCGGGTGTCATCAAGCTAAAATGAATGTGTACGGGAGAGGGATATAAGTGGGTAGATGAGTATGTGTTTGTGTGTGTATATATCTTTTCTTAAATTAAACTACATTTCCTTTTGAAATTAAATCGGGTGTCATCAAGCTAA
>NC_069003.1:19712855-19719074 GCF_001194135.2 Octopus bimaculoides
TTCTCTAACTCTCTGTATCTCCTTCTCAACCTCCATTTCTTTATTTGAAACTGTATTCCACATGTGACGATGAATGAGTAAAGAATCAACTTAGTAATTTTACCATTAACAAATAGTGAACACTTAGATCAATAAAAGGGAGTGGAGAGAGAGAAATGTGGTGGAGGGGAAGTAACGTTTTAGCTGCTGATATAGGCGACAGTCGCAGCAGCAGCAGCAACCCTTTTTTGTCTTCTTCTTCTTCTTATTATTATTATTATTATTATTCAAACTGTACTGTGACGCTACCACAACAAGCTGTGCAAGAAAAGGCATGGCAGAGAAAAGAAAAGAAGGGAGAAGGAACAGGGAGAGAAAAGGAGAGAAAGGAGGAAAAGGAATCAAGAGGAAAAGAGAGAGTATAAGATAATGGAGAGGAAGAGCAATTTTTGTTTTTGTAGCTGGAAGATTGGAGATGGGGAGAATGGAACAGAGCATTGGAAAGTTTTGAACAAGCAATTGCTTCTGACTGTCTGTGTTTCTCTTTCTCTCTCCCTCTCTCGCCTCACCTTGTTATTGCGTTGATTGATAACACCAATGTAGTGTTACTGTTGTTTTTTGACACTCTTGTGGAAGATGATTCTACCAGGAAACAATGGAGAGAGAGAGAGAGAGATGGAAATACTAGCAGAATGAGAAAGAGACAGAGAGGGGAGAGAGAAATTAGAAATGGTGATGGGGGAGAAAGAAATGAAAGAAAAGGTAAAAGATATTGAGAGGAATGAAGAAAAGTGTATTTGTGAGTGTGAGTACGAGAAATGCATGTGAGTGAGCACATGTGAGTGTGGATGTGTGTGTGTGTGTGTGAGCTTGTGTGCATGAGTGTAACAGTGAGTATATCTGTATGTGCATATGTGCATGCACACATGCATGTGTGAGCTTAGGTGCATGAGTGTATCAGTGAGTGTGTGTGTGTGCGTGCAGATTCATGTGTGTATGAGTGATTATGTATGTGTGTGTGTGAGTGTGCACATGCATGTGTGTCAAAGTGTGTGTGTGAGAGAGAGAATGAGAGAGAGGAAGAGAAAGCAAGAATGCTGACAAAAGGTAATGTAGATGATAAATAACCCCCATCTTACATCAAATAAGACCATTTAACAAAAAAAAAAACAAAAGAAACAAGTGTAATGATGTAATAGGTAGAAGATTGATGATGAGAAGAATGAGAACCAAAACATCTCTTACAAGGAAATACCATCATTAGGATCGGCAACAGCATTTGTTTTAGTCTTTTCATCTGATGTGCTTCTCCAAAGACTCTTGGGCTGTGAATTATTTTTTTCCTTATGTCTACAAAATTGCTTTTACTTGAGGAGAAGGGTATAAAGAAAATGAGGAGGAGAGAAGGAAGAAGAAGAAAAGGAGAAAAATATAGAAATGGATAAAGACAAAAAAGAACATCAAAAAGTTTTGAATGACTACAAGAGTCTTTTCTGACAGATTTGTCTTTATAAATTTTGCATGAGGTTAGAAATTTGAAAGAAAAAAATAAAGAAAAAAAAAAGCCTCCAGGACATAAAATAACAACAATAGCAAGATATGAACTCATTATTTCTAATAGTATAATTTACAAGTCTGAGCAAGTCCATAGGTTCTTGTGTTTCAATCAGGGACCCCATTTATAAATTTTTTTTTTAATCTCATTCTCTCTTTCTCACTCTGAAAAATTTGTAAATCCCAGTTTTAGAAAAAGGCCAACTGCATCCCTGCTTTATGTCATACAAAGTGGCTATAAGTTTTGGCAACAGGAAGGACATCTGGCTATAAAACACAGCCTCAGAAAAAACTGTCCAATTGATGCTAGTGTGAAAAAATAAACGCAAAATGCTGTTGGTGGTAATGAAGATGACGATGAAAATGGTGATGGTGATGATAAAGAAGAATCTTGACTGAAACATTAGAATTTATGTCTCCATCCTACCTCCTCACCTCTTGTGCCTGAACTTCATTTACAACTTCCTTAACTGACTTTTTCACCCATTACCAACCACCACCACCACCACCACTAATTTCATCTACCATCTTCATTATTACTGTGGTTGTTTAACCCTAGGTCAGACCTATGATGACATTTTTATTGAGCTAGTATATTTGTATATCAAAATCAATTTCTTTCAGGGAAATAAGAATTCCTAATTAACAGAAACTCCTAATTAAGGGCCAACCCCAACAGTACACATTTACTGTTGATGTTGCTATTTCTTGCCAGTCATCTTCACCAGTAGTAGTAGTAGTAGTTGTTGTTGAATCCCAGGCTTAGTCCTGACTGTTCCTGCCACTGAAAGCAATGAAACTACGACCAATTTGTCTTTTTTTCCAATATACAATAAACACATGATCACAGTATTCAACTTGTCCTTCTTTTCAAAGATATAGACTGGGATTTCCAGCAGGTCAAGTGTCCATAATGAAGTTCTTTCATTGCTTAATACACTCGGTACATAACTGGCAATTTTCAGGAGAGGACAGTAGACACCATCAACCTCAGTACTTCACAAGTATTTTATTTTACTGACCTTGAAAGACAAAGTTGACCCTGGTGAGATTTGAACTCAAAATGTAAAGAGCTTGAACACACATAGCAAGGTGATTATTCTGATGCTCAGCTCACCACTTTCACACCTGGATAATAGTAACTTACCACTAACAACAGCAATTATGTAATGTTACACTGGCACAACAGAATGAATCTTACTCTATTATCCTATTCAGAGAGTCCCTTTAATAAATAACTGACTCAGAAAGATTAGGTCATTAACAGTAAAACTTAAAGATGCTCATTTTTTTTAAACTGAGATTGGCAAAGGGTGACTTCAGTCTAAATACTTGTAACAGAATGACTGACAGATTAAAACTACCTTTCTGAAAGCCTTAGGATTTAAAATTAAAAGAGATTATGTGTAGGGATCTGCTAAAGACACTAAAACGTCAGTTGGTGAGGTTAAACTGCATGATTACTGGATTGAGATCATCTTACAGCAAGTGAGAATTGAGAAAATTTAGGATTTAAAATTTAAACAGATAACATATTGGGATTTGCTAAAGCAGCCACGGGCAAAACTGCAACCCACGGGATTTTCTGAATGGTATGCCTAACAAAAAAATTACCTTTAATCTTTTTAGTAGTGCAGCCCACAACATGACAAGCCACGTCTCATGCAGCCTGCTTCTTGAAAAAGATTGTCCACGCCTGTGCTAAAGGCACCAGAAGGCAAGCTGATGGTGTGAAAGTGGATGATTACAGGATTAAGATCATCTTTCCAACAGCAAGTGAGAATTTGAAAAACTTAAGATTTACAATTAAACCAGATTATATGTTGTATTAGATATATTTCAGAGACTTTGCCTTCAGCTGTGAAGTATAACAGATTAAACTTATTGACAACTAGAAGGAACCAGATAGATTTTATGTAAAATCCAATACACATAATGCTGCCAATGGCACAGAATCCGGAAAGGTTTAAAGAAAATTCCTAAAATGAAATGATAACTTTTAGATGGAGTCAGAAATGAAATGATAATAGCGTTATCAGATTTCGGCTAAAAACTCAAAATGAGAGCCAAGAACATTCAAAAGGAAAAAAAAAAGAAACAAGAAAGTAAAAAAGAAAAATGTAACTCTAGATTCAGTTCACCATTAAAAGTTGACTAACAACATGCATTGCCGGGTAGAAAGCAAATTACATACTCTGATATGAAAAGTGCAAGGATTCCAATTTAGGCAGTTAGAAAGAACTAAAAAAAACAAACAAAAACAAAAAACAAATTTACTTTTAGCTGTTGTTGACACTTTAGCCTGTAGAGATGATAGTATCTAGCTATTGATTTGTCCCTGTAGTGTAGATGAAATAGAGAGATGATGGATGATGTTGATGGTGGTGGTGATGGTGCAGAGAAATAACTAGGCCAATCCTGCGTTAGCCTTATCGTTTCAAGAATCTAAAGAACTACAATATTACTTTGTCAGCCAATCAATGAAAAGAGAGAATTTTCTGATCAGAAGACATTCTAAGAATTTCTGGAGGTATTATTATTTGGTTTAAAAACATTGAGAGAGAGAGAGAGAGAGAGAGAAAGAGAGAGAGAGAGAGAGAGAAAGAGAGAGAGAGAGAGAGGCAGAGACAGACAAACAGACAGATAGATAGAGGGAGAGAATAAATATCTGATCAAAGACATATCTGTTTATATTTAAAATATTCATGGGATAACTTCAGATTTATTGTGATTTGTTTATTCATTTATCATTTTATTTTTAATGTCCTACCAATAAATAATAGGGGGTGGAAATAATTAAATTATAGTTTTATTATAATTATTGTTTTGTAGGTAGATTTATAAAAAATACTTTAAAAGCATTAAAAAAATTTGTCTCAAAAAGGAAAAAACATGAATATTTTGTTTTAAAAGAAACTGAAACTTTTTTTTTTTTTTATAAAATTGATATTTTCAAATATATTTTGATGGAAAAAATATCAGTAAATATGTGTATTTATCTATATTTATCAGTATGTATTTATAACATGATCAACATGAATTAACTACTTAAAGTAGGTTTTGTTTTTTTCTTTTCTATTTTTTTTTCTGTGTGTAATCTGCAGAAGACATCAATGGATGATAATATGTTATAGAAACAACACAGGAGATTATCAGAGGATGATCCATACATTTGTCAAACAACATTAAGGGCCCAACTCCACACTGTAGGAAAAGTATAAACATACCAAGAAATGCAGCAATCAGAACTGAAAATTACAAACAGGTTGCGATTAAGGGCATTTTTGCTTTTTGATTTTTAAGCTCCCTACACAATTGAATTTACAATTTCATTATTTTTCTTTTTATAAATTGATCATGTGGTTGAAAAGTTTGCTTCAAAACCATATGGATTTGAGCTCACTCCTGGTGAGCAGCACCAAGGGCAAGTGTCTTCTGTCACAGTCCTGGGCCAACTAACAACATATTGTGAGAGGACATGGTAAGCAGAAACTGAGCAGATGTGTGTGCTGATTGTAAACAAATGTTACTGTCATATATGCAGTGTCATTTATATGCAGTCTTTAGTGTGTTCAAAGGACCAAGAGAAATATTACCTTACTTGGAAACAAGTATTGGTGACATAAAAAGCATCCAACAATAGAAAATCTGTTTCAAGAAATTTCATCTGACTTGAACAAGCACGGAAAAGTAAGCATTAAAATGATGATGAGATATGTATATATATATATATATATATATATATATATAGGAACAGGCATGGCCATGTGGTAAGAAGTTTGCTTCCCAACCACATGATTTTGGGCTCAGTCCCACTGCATGGCACCTTGGGCAAGTGTCTCCTGCTATAGCCTCAGGCTGACCAAAGCATTGTGAGCAAGTTTGGTAGATAGACACTGAAAGAAGCCTGTTGTATATGTGTGTGTGTGCCTTTGGGTCTATGTTTGTCCCCCACCACCACTTGACAACTGGTGTTGATGTGTTTACGTCCTCATAACTTAACAGTTCAGCAAAAGGGACTGATAGAATAAGTACCAGGCTTAAAAAGACTAAAATTCTTCAAAAGATAAAAGATATATATATAACATCGTTTTAACATCCACTTTTCTGTACTTGCATAGGTCAGATGGAATTTTGTGAAATCAGATCTTTCGATAACCAGATGCCTTTCCTGATGCCAACCATCACCTATTTCCAAATGAGATACTATTTTCCCATGACCAGACATGTTCTTAATGAAAAATTGTGAACAAAGGACCCTGCTTGCATATTCACTTCCAACTACCACATGATGTTAAGGCATGGAGACAGTAAAACACACACACACACACACATAACAAGCTACTTTCAGTTTCTGTCCACCAAATTTACTGACAAGCCTTTGACAAGCCTGGAGCTATAGTAGAAGACACTTACCCAAGGTATGTGTGTGTGTGTGTGTGTGTGTGTGTGTGTGTGTAAACTGCTTATTTTACTTTCATATTTCCATCAGTTGTGGCGTGCAAGAGAGACGATTGCGCTGGTATGGACATGTGGTGAGAATGGAGGAGGATAGCTGCGTGAAAAAGTGCCACACCCTAACAGTTGAGGGAACCCGTGGAAGAGGTAGGCCCAGGAAGACCTGGGCTGAGGTGGTGAGGCAAGACCTTCGTACATTGGGCCTCACCGAGGCGATGACTATGGACC
>NC_069003.1:19719429-19723202 GCF_001194135.2 Octopus bimaculoides
TGGAAATGGGCTGTGCGTGAGAAGACCCGGCAAGCCAAGTAAGATCGTTGCCAGTGCCCCTGGACTGGCTTGTGCGGGTGGCACATAAAAGACACCATTTCGAGCGTGGCCGTTTTCGTGCGGGTGACACGTAAAAGCACCCACTACACTCTCTGAGTGGTTGGCGTTAGGAAGGGCATCCAGCTGTAGAAACTCTGCCAAATCAGACTGGAGCCTGGTGTTGCCATCCGGTTTCACCAGTCCTCAGTCAAATCGTCCAACCCATGCTAGCATGGAAAGCGGACGTTAAACGATGATGATGATGATGATGATGATACTAGCTTGTTTTCAATGAAGATTTATTACTGTGATACTATTTAACATCTATTTCTGTTGCTAACTCTTACCTGTTTTTTTGGGCAAGGGATTTTTTTTATTCCACATGTTTTTAAATGTGCAGAGCTACAGGACAATGTTTTAATAGGGAAACATAAATATAACCTCACCATTTGACTCAAATAATTTCATGAAAAACAATGACACAGATTGTTTACATTTCATGTTACACACACACACACACACACACACATACAAAAGGAAACTGTATGAAAACTCATGTGTGTGTGCATGTGCATGTGTGTGTGTGTGTGTGTGTGTGTGTATGTGTGTTTGTTTCTCTCTCTCTCTCTCTCTCTCTCTCTCTCTCTCTCTCTCTCTCTCTCTGTACCTTGTCTTTATGTGATGTTGCTTTTAACATGGCACCAGTACTGGTATCAATTCTGCTGTGACAGACAAGTGTTCTTGAGTACAGCAATGCACCAGGCGTCTCAGTCCTTTGTCATGCTTTCATAAGACTCAGATTTTCTTTGTTTACATCTCCTTTAACTCAGCAGAGTTTGACAAAATAGGAGCTAATAGAATAAATGCCAGACTTAAAAACATAAATACAAGAGTTGATGTGATTGACTGAAGCCTTGCAAGATGGCACTCCAGTTTGGCCACAATCCAATGATTGAAACAAGCAGAACATTAAGTTATTTTAAAATAGTTTGTAAATTTGGATAAACTTGTATGCCATGGAAAGAAGCAAAAGAAAAAGAAGACAGGATGGCCTTGGCTGGAAGGCCTTTAATCATACATCTGTTGAATTAAGAATGACATGGGGTTAAACAACAACAGCACCATCAACAACTTGCAGTCATATTAAACCTGGATCAAGAAATTTGAATGGCAATTGGCTTAAAGCCATATATTTTTTAATGCTGCATCATAAAAAAAGGGGGAAGACAACGCATCAACGATGACTAAACAGGGAACAGAGTTCTTGTCATTGATCACAATCATGAAAATTTCCTCTGAGGCAGGAAATTGCGTTTTAAATTTTCTCTTAAACCCAGTGAGATTAAAAGAAATTTTTCTTTACTCACTCCACCCATAACACGATCTCTCTCTCTCTCTCTTCGTTCCTGCTGCAGTGACATGCAGAAACTGCATCTACCCATCACCACTTTCTCTCTCCCTTTGTCTCCCTATCTAATCTTACCTTCCTATGTATCTACGTCTATAACCCAGTGAGGCACAAGGACAGCTCTTTTCTTACATCAATACCTAGTAGCACCAGAGATAAAAGCATCCACCAATTACTCAGTTGGCTAGCAATAGCAGCCAAATCTCCCTCAAAACACATTCCAGTCTCAAAATAAAAAATAAAAAAGATAAATTGGATAATATATTCATATATATATATATATATATATATATATATATATATATATATATATATACTACGCACATACCCAACCCTAAAACACATGGCATGGTTACGCCTTTCCAAGCCTTTGATCAGAGTTGAACTGGGACTAAACAAACAACAACATAACGCCCTCCCTATCACTCTCTCTCATCCGAGTGAGCACACTTACTTCCATTCCAGTGAACTGCAGAGTTGTGCAGCCCTCCCTCTTTCACTCCATTTCCAAATGCAGTGAGTGGTGCACAGTCAATTTCTCTCCCCTCCTACCACCTAAACCAACGATAATCAATGTCAATAAGACATTTAAAGGCATTGGATTGCTAGAATTGGTAAAACAGCAGCTACAGAAAATATTAAAAAAAAAAAAAATGCGCCTTGCAGTGTTTAGTTATGGGCCCTTTACATTCTCAGTTCAACTGTGGGATCAATAAAATAATAAAATGTCAGTCACATACTGGGATCGACAAGTATTGGGGCCGATTTAATCTACGAGACCCTTGGCCTAGTGTCAATATGAGAAATTAATATGACAATCAAAGAGACAGTGGAACAGATATGGCTAAACAGGGGTTTCAAGTTCACTGAGTAATATATTGTAATATATATATATATATATATATATATATATACACACACACATACATGCATCATCATCATCGTGTGCATATATATGTTTACATTTATATTTACATATATATCACCATCATTGTACATATTAATACACACACACACACACACATATATATATATAATCATCATCATCATTTTTCCATGCTGGCATGTGTTGATGGTTTGACATTTAATGAACCAGGAGGCTGTGCCAAGCTCTAAAGTTTGCTTTGGTATGGTTTCTACAGCTGGATGGCCTTCCTAAAGCTAACTTCTTCACACAGGGTTTACTGGGTACTTGTTATAAGGCACCAGCAGTAGTAAGATCACAAGACCGTTGAACTGAGGTAGGAGGGTAGTAGCAAGGAAGGTGGTTTTATGTCAGGTAATGAGAGGTTAAAGTATGATAAAGTGATCAAAAGAGGTGTCTTGCTGTAGAGGAAATATATGGTTATCCCAGTTGGTAAAAGAGAGGTGATCAAGTTACAGGAAGATAATTATAAGAGAAGTGGTCCAGAGGATCAGATAGGGTGGACAGGTAGGTAAGTTCACAAGAGCGTAAACAAGTGGCAGCTGGATAGCGATGGAAACAGAGATGAATGCAGTGAATAGGGTATGTGAGTAGAGGCATGGTCAACAGTGAATATCAGTTTGTTGTTTTGGGATATTTTTGGTGGGGTGGAGGCAAGGTAGATGCAACAGAAAACAGAATAGGCAATGTGAAGTATAGGCAATGTATGAGAGATGCACAGTGCCAGGTATAAGGTCAGAGGTACATAGGGGTGGATATTCAGATTTCTGAAAATCAAAGTAGAAGATAATACTCAAAATATGGCATAGAGTTCATATCTTTTATTTAAGCATAATCACCCGCTTCAGTGTGTATGTGTTTGAATACACACACACACACACACACACACAGCATGGATCTTCATTCTTCTGTCATCCCTCTGTCTCTCTTATTCACTTTCCCTGTCATGTTGTCCTGAACAGATAAGCACATCTTAAAGTAGTGAGGGTTTTTGTGGGGTACAGAGGAACTGCATTAATGCAGATGCTACAGCTAAATGTACCCAATACACTACACTCTAAAGTGGTTGGCAAATGAGCAGACACAACATAGGGGTCGAGATGATCCTCTGGTCTTGAAAAACATGACAACTTCTGTACAGCTGGTACCATGACAAAATGCACCCTATACATTCTATACAACGTTTGGTATTAGGAAAATATCATCCAGCCATAGAAACCAAGTCAAATATGAAATGTATGAGCAAGATGTCTGCTGACCTGTCTACAAGAGCAGTAAGTTCAAATAAGAATTCTCAAGCTGTGATGACCCATCCAAGCCTTGCCAACAAGGAAAGCAAATGTAAAATGATGATGGAGGAGGAGGAGGGGGAGGAGGGGGATGAAGCTGTGGACCAAGAGG
>NC_069003.1:19723421-19730852 GCF_001194135.2 Octopus bimaculoides
GGGGGGGGGAGGTGATGGCTTAGACTGGAGGAAGAGGCCATGTTCATGGTCTTCTTAAATCTTTCAAAACCTGTGCAATTAATGTTACAGTTGTTCAAGAACATGAAGAGGTCAACAGCTTCAGGAAGAGTATAGACAAGGAGTATAGACAATTGATGTGCTGAGAAGAAAGGATTGGACATAATGGTTAATGAGAGCCTAGGAGAAGTGGATATAATAAGGGTGATAGGAGGAGAGAGAAGTCAGTCTGGTGGTCAAAGACCTGTCAGTTTCATGGATCACAGGCCAATGTAACACAGCAAAAACAATGGTGTGCTGTGAACATCCACTTATTTGTTTCAAGCATAGTATATCTAAGACTACATTATCTCATGTGTCCTTTCATTTTTCAAGATAGTAGGGTAGTAGTAATCCAAAAGAGATTTTGTTACTTTTTCTTGCAAGATAAGTGACCATACACAGCCCTCACATTAATTCATCCCATATGAGATGGCAAGGACAAGAGCTAAGTTTCAGCCTGAAATTATGTTTCATTCAATGGCATTCTAGCCGTGACCACGTCCTTTTTTTCAAGCACAGTATATCTAAGACTACATTATCTCAAGTGTCCTTCCATTCAGACAGTGTATCCAAAAGTTATTTGCTTCTGTCTTGAGTACACACCTTCTCCTGTTTTTATTTTGCAGACTTGACTATGCCATTAAGTTCACTTCCCAGCCACAAGGCTTCTGATGAGTCTCACTACATAGCATTTTGAGTAAGGGCCTTTTTCAATAGCCCCTAGCCAACAGAAGTCTTATGAGTGCATCTGAAGGTCAGAAACTGAAAGAAGCTGGTGTGTGTGTGTGCGTGTGTGTGTGTGTGTGTGTGTGTGTGTGTGTGTGTGTGTGTGTGTGTGTGTGTGTGTGTGTGTGTGTGTGTCTGTCTGTCTGTCTGTCTGTCTGTCTGTCTCTCTCTCTCTCTCTCTCTCTCTCTCCTTGTCTTCACATCATATGGTGATGGTAAGCAATTGTTACTGTCATACAAATGGTGTCATTTGTTTCCCAGCCTACATAAAGTTTGGTTATAGGAAAATATCACCTTGGGTGGAAACAGATGAATATTAACCCTTTTGATATCAACCTGGCTGAAACTGCCTCTGGCTCTGTAGTACAAATGTCTTGTTTTCAAAAATTCTGAATTAAAATCTTCCACCAAACTTTACTCACAATTTATGTTCCTAACATAAGCTTAATGATAACTAAGTTATTTTACTAAATTCTTTGTTGTATTTAAAATTAATTGAAAGAAACACAGAGCATCTCAAAAGAAATACAATAACAAAAGGGCATCCAGTCATGCATGTGTGGAAAGTAAATGTGAACATGATGATGAGGATAATGATGATGACAATGATGTGTACTTTCAAGATTGATAAAACCTATATATTTTTATTGATACAAATATCATCACCACATCAATTTAGAAATATGCATACACAGAGACATTTCCGTTTTACAGAACAGATACAACAAATTATAATAACAATGGAAAAATAAAAAATTAAAAAAGAAATGTTAAAATAAAACAAACATGTCAAATCATTGAATTAAATCCAAACGTAAGTATAAAGAAAAAGAATGCACACACACACAAACACACTCACATATACAATACAAGACATAACTGTCTAATATTCATTGATATGATTACAAGCCAGTCAGAATTTAAAATGAGATTCATTGAAATATTCCTGCTAAAATGTTTTAGTTTAGTATAAATGCAAATTTCTGTCAATTTTATGTCAAATTTAAAACTTTTTTTTGTTTCTTTTCACTCCAAGATTATAATATATATATCCTTTTCAATCTCTAGGTTAATATGATTTTCCCAATGTAAGGTAATAGCCATATCAGTTATTATGGAATTGCTTCATTTGGACATATCAGCATAATCTTTCTTAATAAACAAAACATTACATATATTCTAAATATACAGAGGGTGGTTCTGGGGTCATAGTGAGGATGACAACAACAAAATAAAATATCTACAAAAAGAAAATACATATTACAAAAACAAAAATAGATTTTCTTTTAGAATGCGTTTTGTGAAATAGCACACAACCTCCAATAATAGGAATTAATAAAGAATTAACAAAAAGAAGGAAAAGAAATTTGAGTGAAAGATTATATAAGAGATGGCTTAATTGAAGCTATGAAAATGTGAGGTATTGACTGGGACAACTGATATAATGTGCTAAAAAGGATAAATATTTTCATATTAAAAACTGATAAAAATAAAGCATTTTAGACTTTTTTTTTTAAATATTACAACAAAAAGAAACAAAACAAATATGAATAAATAAAACTATGCAAATTTTAATCCAAACTTTTTGAAGATATTCCCTGGAAAATTTTGTTCTGGATTTCATTCTATGGTAAGTTTTAATGAAAACGTAAATATAAAGGAGTGGCTGTGTGGTAAGAGGCTTGTTTCCCCAATCACATGATTCTGGGTTCAGTCCCAGTGTGGCACTCTGGGCTAGTGTCTGCTACTATAGCGTCAGGACAACCAAAGCCTTGTGATTGGATTTGGTAGTGGGAAACTGAAAGAAGCCTGTCACATATATATATATATATATCTACAAAGAATGGGGGTTTAGTTCACAGGTAATCTAAATGATTAGGTATGCTAGGTACAGCAGAGCTCCTTTTCCCTCTCTGCTGTACATCCACTCGGTCAAGTGAGATTTTAGATTTGCAAGCTACACGGTGTCCTCACTAGTGTTGGTGCCATGACAAAAGCAACCAGAACAGTGGTTGGTATTAGAAAGAGCATTCAGCAGTAGAAACCATGACAAAGAAAACACATCAGATCTTGTCAGATTGTATGATGAACTTTATATTATCCCACCCAAGGACATAAAATGTCTATGTTTTTATAAATGCAGGCATGGCTGTATGGTAAGAAGTTTGCTTCCCAACAACATGGTTCCAATTTCAGTCCCACTTGGGCAAATGTCTTCTACTATAGCCTTGAGTCAACCAAAACCTTGTAAGTGGATTTGGTAGAGGGGAAACTGAAAAAAGCCTGTCATGTGTGTGTGTGCATGCACATGTTTTTGTGTATGTGTTTATCTCTCACCACAGCTTGACAATTGATGTTCGTGTGCTTACATCCCCATAGCTTATCAGTTCATTGAAAGAGACTGATAAAATAAATACCAGGCTTTAAAACACTAAAAATTCCTCCAGGTGGTACCCCAGTGTGGCTGCACACAGTCTAATGACTGAAACAAGAAAAAGACAGAAGATGGTCTAACTTGTTTGTACAAATAAATGACTGTTATTGTTATGCTTAGAGCTCCATATAGATTATCATCATCCAGTCTGCTTCCAGCAGAGTGAATAAGCAATTATTATACTCAGTAGTATTATTACTAGTTGTGATATAAAGAGTAGATGTAGGAGAAATTACAATGAGTACAAGTTTATATCATTGGTTCTTTTGTATGTTTTACCATTCTGATTGTTTGGAACTCCGCATTGGATGTTCCAATTGCAATATGTGTGTGTGTATGTGTGTGTGTGTGTGTGTGTCTATAAATATACATATATATATATATATATATGTGTATGTATGCGTATTTATATATGTGTGCGTGTGGGTGTGTCTATAAATATATATATATGTATGTATGTATGTATGTATGCGTATTTATATGTGTGTGTGTGTGTATTAAGAAGCCACTGAATTGTCAAAACAGCTATATAGGATTACCATGGATTACCTTTGTTCTTAATATTTCATGTAACATTTGTGTATTCAAACAAATATTTTCATCCGTTCAAATATATTTGGGATGTATTTGACATGTAAAACAGTCATTTTCAGTGCAGTCTGATATGGAAACAATTCTCAAATCACCAACAGCCATGTCACGGCATCATCTATTGGAATGATGAAATGCATTTTAAGCCAGAATATAGATAATGCTGGTGTTCTTGAAGTCTTTCACTGGCTTTGGTCACTGGATTGTGGTTGGACTGGAACACTGTCTTCTAAAGATTTAGCCTATTACATCAACTTCAATACTTAGTTCAAGCTTATAATCATTTCTCACTATTTACCAAACTGCTAAATCATATCGCTTTTGGGGAGGTAACTTGATGCACCGATTTACACTATAGCACACGCACACACAAATACATATGTAATTGAATTTCCGTCAGTTTTGATGAGTGTTCAGCTGTTCAGTCAACTAAAACTATCTACTCATCAATGTAGTAAGTGGCTGAGAATTCCACAGATGTGTAACCTTAACGTTACAGAACCAGTGTAACACTGTGTGGCAAGGATGCACCTTTAAATCACAGACACAGTCCATTTGATGACCCTCCACACTGGTTCTGCTCATTTAATTTCACTCACGTCTTGGGTTGACTCAAGGTTACAGAAATGGGCACATTCTCTCAAGATGCCACCCACTGGGATTGAAACCTAAACCTCATGATTGCAAAGTGAAGTTCTTAAAATTTTGATCATGGTACATCCTTATCATCATCATCATCATCATCATTAATTGTAACATCCACTGGTCAGACAGAAAACATTGGACAGATACACTTCTTGTCACCAGCCCTCACCTGTTTTTAAGTAAGGGAGTATTTCCTTTTGGCCAGACACGTTTGTCATTGAAGATTGGAAATGAATGACATTGCTTGCATGATGGTGATGTTTAGAAGCATTACATGATGTAAAGACAGACACACACATACACACACAGTTAATATCACTAGAGTTATATGTCCACTTTCCATGCTGGTGCATGGGTTAGACAGGTTGTTGCAGTTGGAGTCACAATATATTTGGGGGTACTGTAGTTTGGAAAACTGTATGTATGCATGTACATATATCATTACCATAATGTGTGTGCATTATACAATATATATGAGCCTATGGTGTCATATAAAACGAGTGTATATATCTACAATGTTTTATATATAAGTGATGCATTTATGATATTATCAACCTATATCTCCTGTGTGTGCGTGCGTGCGTGCGTGCGTGCGTGCATGTGTGATATGTAGCAGCACTCTAAGATGATAATAGGACTTTTATATGTTTGAAAAATGCTTATAGCTGGATAATTTTCCAGCTTTCAGTTTAATTTTATTTACTTTTTTTTTAATTAATGGGGCAATTTAGGTTAATTATTTGAAATCAATGCAGCAATTAATACAGCTGATGGTCTAAAATAACCTAGAGATAGCCAATATCTGACATAAATATAACACCAATATAAGTTGGTTTATTATAGAAACATTGGGGTGTGTCGATAATAAACCAATTCAATTCAATGAAACTCTACCTCTTGCTAGGCTTAACCTATGCAATCTTTCTTGAAACATTGAAGAAAATCTTCACCAATTATTTTAAATTCTATTGTATTGTTATGTGCCTATGAATATATTCCACATGGTAGTGGGGTTAAGAAGTTTGCTTTACAACCATATGGTTTTGGGTTCAGTCTCACAGTGTGGCATCTCAGGTAACTGTTTTTTGCACTATAGCCTCAAGATAACTAATGTTTTATAGGTGAAACTGGCAGACAGAAGCTGTACTGAATCCCACTCTTCATATATACACACACAATGTGTGTGTGTATGCATGTATGAGCTTTTCAAACAACTAATTTACAAAACTGGTCAATAATTGTAGAATATTGGGTGTATAAAACTGGCAAATAGTCATAGAATGTTGCATGTATAAAACTGACCAGTAATTTGTGGGAATAAAATTGACCAATGATGGTAAAATGTTTGGTGTTTAACCCTTTGGCATTTAAAAGCTGGTCATATCCAGCCCAAATATTCTACCTGTTTTATGTTCAAACCAGCTAGATCCAGCCTATCACACCAACCCTTCAATGTCATTTTAAAAATAAAATCACATCATCAAAATTTTGAAGCTACAAGATAGATAATGCATGATTAATTGAAAACAATGTGAATGTAAAGACATTACATTTGACAGAATAATCAGAAAGCTAATGATAAAAATGATAGAGATCCTTCCTGAGTCATACAGACTCATAGAGCTGATTTCCTGGATTCTGTGAAGCATATATTCTCCCCCCCTGGATGGGATGCCAGTCCATCACAAGATTACTCATTTTACCAGCTGAGTGTACTAGAGAAATGTGAAATGAAGTGTTTTGCTCAAGAACACAACACAATCTTATGATCATGAGTTCAACATCCTAACCACTAAGCCATGTTCCTCCACTAATCTGAATGCTAAAGGGTTAAAATTCGAAATAGAATGTTCCATGAAAGTTTATCTAAACAAATATAAGAAAATGTATGAAAAATTATATTTTTTATTTAGTGATTTTGTTAATTCATTTTTCTATATCAGTAGAGGCTAAATATGCCTAAGCATGCAGCTGCTAGTGGGTGCTTGTTACTGATAATCATCATCATCATCAACATTTAACATCCGTTTCCATGCTGCCATGAGTAAGATGGCTTGACAGGAGCTGGCAAGGCCAGAGCCACAAAGTTCCATAGTCTATTTTGGCTTGGTTTCTAGAGATGGATGCCTTTCCTAATGCCAACCACTCCACAGAGTGTATTGGGTACTTTTTCCATGGCACCATCACCAGTGCTTTTTATGTAGCACTAGCACTAGTGCTTTTCACATGGCACCAGTGCCCACAACAATGCTTTTTACATGGCACCTTGGTTTTAGGATTTCAGTTCTGTTGTGGAGGGGCAGGTCTTCTCGAGTGCAGTAATGTGCCACATTTCTTAGTCCACCACCGCTGCTAGACAATTTTTGTTTGTTACTGATATTTTTCTGTACTTTTTAGCACTATACATCTATAAGAAATGCTTTCTTGAAACAAATACTGCAGTTGTGTAGCTTTCAACAGTACATCCGTTTTGAGTGAGATACACAGAATGCTATTAGAATATCAAAGATATATAAAGAAAAATGTTCATAATGACCTTTCTCTCTCTCTCTTTGTCTCCTAATGGTAGGAGGAGCTTAAGGGGGCTGCAAGCCCTTTTAATCCTCTCCTCCCTTCCTACTTTTTAGGGAACCTGATATATATGTACTTAGAAAGATACTGATCTTAACCTTAAAGTAGTACCCCAACCATCAAACCTACTAACTGTAGCAACACATTTTTTTTTTTTTTTCAGATCAGAGCCAAACATCAAAACTTGAAGAAATCAGGGAAAAGGAAAAGAAAACAAAAGAAAGAACGAAAGAAAAGATGAAAGAAAGAACAGTTTCAAAGATGGATGATAATTTGATAACAGTTTACCTTTACCATAAGTTAAAAGAAAAAGAAAAACCAAACAAAAAAAAGATTTCTATTTTTAGTCCATCTAAATAAAGACTAATAATAGTAATAACAACAATAATAAGAGCAGGAATAAA
>NC_069003.1:19731155-19738623 GCF_001194135.2 Octopus bimaculoides
ATATATATCTTCTACATTTTACTTGTTTCCATCATTAGACTGTGGCCATGCTGGGGCACTACCTTGAAGAACATTCAGTTGAATGAATTGACCCCAGCACATTTAAAAAAAAACAAAAAAAACTGGTACTTATTCTTTTTGTCTCTTTTGCTGAACTGCTAAGTTACAGGGACATAAACACACCAACTCCAGTTGTCAAGCAGATACATAGATACTGACTGATCAATCAACCAAAAGATAGATAGCCAGACAGACAGACAGGTAAATAGATATAAATACATTTATTTTACGTCCATTTTTTTCCATACTTGCATGGGTTGAACAAATACATATTGAGGCATTGTTTCACAAGCTGGATGTCCTTCTCATCTCTAACACTAAGTAAGGGGATTGCACTTGGCTTCATCACTGCAGAGCTAGAGGATGATTTTATTGGTAGTGAATGTTAACAAACAACAAAGCTGTTAGTTCACTACTTTTATGTGAAGCACAGAATATCAGCATTCATCCAAAGACATTAGTTGGTCTTATACTAAATTAACATACATTTACCCATACATATAACATATTTTCTGGCATATAAGCTGAGATTTTTGGATTAGAATTTACAATCAAAAGAGGTAGGTTAACTTATGTACACCAAGACAGCTTTGGAGGAGCAAAAATTCCAAGTGAAATGCAGTAAGATTAGAAAAGATAGTAACGATGTTTGAATGTTTACACTATATACTACATCGATTTGTATGCTGGAAAATATGGTGACCTTGTCGGTGTTGGTGCCACGTAAAAAAGCACCCAGTCCACTCTGTAATGTGGTTGGCAGTAGGAAGAGCATCCAACCATAAAAACCATGCCAAAACAGACTTCGCCAGTGTTAGTGCCACATAAAAAAAGCATCCAGTCCACTCTGTAAAGTGGTTGGCATTAAGAAGGACATCCAGCTGTAAAAACATGCCAAAACAATGGAACTTGGTACAGTCCTCTGGTTTGCCAACTCCTGTCAAACTGTTCAACCCATGCCAGTATAGAAAACAGACATTAAATGATGATGATGATGATATACATGTGTGTGTACACACACACACATTCCCCTGGTCTTTTTGACAACAAACCACACAACAGCCAGACATGATTTTAATGTAGACATAAACATTAACACAGCCTAAATGGTAACATGGTAACATTGTTTTATGCTTTAAGCATGCAAAACAATGTCAAAACACAGATAGGAAGACAGACATACAAATACTTGCAGGATCTAATACAGCTTCTGTCTATCAATTTCACTCACAATGTGTTAGTTACCCGGAGGCTATAGTAGAAGACACTTGGCCAAAGTGCTACAGAGCAAGTACAAATTCAAAACCATAAGGTTACAAAGCCAAGTTCTTTACCATACAGTTATGTCTGTACCAATTCCAGAATAATCCATTTTAAACTATTTCTGTGTAAACATTTTCAAACAGGCTTTATTATGTTAATCATATTTCTTCATCTTAGAAGGCTTTAAACAAAAAAACCCAACCCTTTATGCACATTTTCCCCCCGTTGATAAAGAAATGGAAAAGAAAATTCCTTACATAATGTGAGAGGGAGAGAGAAATAGTTAATATATGACATTAACACTGAGGATAGTTTGGATGTAATCTCACTCAACAATAACAACACCTACTGTGACTGCCACCACGAGCACCATAAAGAATTATCTGTATCATGTCATTATCCAAACTCAGAGCTGCAAAATATGAGAAGTCACAGCCAAAAGATTTGCAAAGATCAAATGTTTTTCATTAAAGAGGTTTGCTATGAAAACGTCCATGCCAGTTACTGTGACCACCTCATTACTAGAAAAACTTTCTCCAGCAAATCAAATCAACATCCAAGACAGAACAAAGAATCTGGCTATGTTTTTGTGTACCTGTGCCTATCAAATTGCTATTTTTAATAATATAAGAAACTCATATAAATTTTTATGTTGATGCCACAACCCTAATATGAGTTTCTGCAAATAGGGTTGCTCTGATGTTGATGCTTGGTCTTGCTTTTGGCTTCTTTTTATTTTCTTAACCCATTTACTTTCTTTTCTGTCTTTATTACTTTTAGTTATTGAACTGCAGCCATGCTGGGGGACTGCCTTTAAGAGTTCTAGTTAATCGTATTGACCAATACTTGCTCTACCTTCACCTTTGCTCTGCTGTCAATCATCATTCCCACCTGATACTTGTTATTGATATCCATCATTAACTTTCACTATTTTTTTGAGCTCTTGGACTCATAACACCAGTGACATGGTTTACATGGTATACAAGTGACTGAGATCACATCGTTCCCCCACTCCTGAATGGAATGCCGATACACTGCAGACTTCAATGCCAGCAGTTTTGATAGGAGGGAGCAAGTCATTTACGTCAACCCCAATACTTGACTGGTACTTTATTTTATTGATTCCAAAGGGATGAATGGCAAAGCTGACATCAGAGTTAAGAACTCAGTACATAAAGATTTAGAAGAAATGCAGCTTGGCATTTTTGTCTGACATGCTAATGATTCTGCCAGTTTGCCACCTACTCTTACCATTATTCACCTCTATTACTATCCAGCCCTCTCTCCCACTCCCAACCATTCTGTTTCTATTATCATGCTCTTGTTCCTTTCAACCATCAGTCCTAGTTCTTTTTTCATTGCTCTCTCTTCTGTTCACCTTCTCAAACACATTGTCTAAGAGAATATGAACATGTCATAGAATATACAGGATTCCTAACTCTTACAGGGTACAAGGTAACTTCACGAGTGCCGGTGCCGTAATAAAATGCACTTGGTACACTCTGTTTAGTGGTTGATGATAGTAAGGGCATCTGGCCATAGAAAACAAGTCAAATATGAAATGTATTAGATTGTCAGAAAATTCATTCACTCCCTACCCGATTATTTTCGTCATTTTTCATCAACAATTTTAATAAATCAGCCAATAATATATTCTCCCTTATTGTTCATGATTCCTTGCTAGTGTTCTGCTAGCTTGTCAATGCCTTGATGATAAAAATCATTGGGTCTTGATTCAAAGAATTCATTGAGTCACATTTACAGTTTCATATTGCTGTTGAACAAAACACCTCACAGACTGTTGGAGTGTGATCATAAAATATGATAATTTCAAAGTGCTATATCAGGAGAATTTGGCAAGTGCAGTAGAACTTCACAACAAAGTTCTCAAATAGCATTTTCGGTCAATTTAGCAGAAGTGGGTATTGTTGTGTTGGAGAAGTACACCATGTTGCTGGTTGGGTTGTTTTAGCTGGATTGCCTTGATGAGCAATAAAACATTATGATAAACGTAGAATATTCACTACCTAAAAGTGGATGCTGTGTTAGAACACACAAACACTGCAATATTTACCAAGAGAAAAAAGAACTTCCATATGGTTTTAGGGTGCATAAAAGCACATCATACCTATTGCCAACGGCAGACAATCACCACTACTGCTGCTGCCAGAACTACCAGATCACATAATTTTAGCTTCTTTTGATGGTGAATATTTTACCTTTTGCAATTAATACCGCTTATGTCATACTATTTACTACGATATAAGTACTTTTCTTGTTAATTCAAATAATATTGGAAAGAAATAAAAGAACATAACTGGGAACCCAATAAATGAGACATGGTTCTCCAAGCAATTTATGAGGGTAATAACCCTGATAAAAGAACTGACATGGACTGTGACAATTCATTCAACATATGCCAGCACAGAAAGCCGATGTCAAATGGCAATCGCAATGCCTATCCAGTTATTAGCTACTCTGATGATTAAATATAGTTAGTTCTACTAAATGGTAAGTAGAAGTTAAAGGCTGAACTAAAAGTCAATTTAACAACAAAATCACTGTAGCTCCCCTCCAAAAACACAACCGACACAAATAAAAATAGAATATTTGATAAAATCCTATGAAATAATTTCAGTTCACATACAAGTACTCACAAACTGAGTCTGTTTCACGTTCATTACCATTTTTCTTTTTAAACAAAAGACTTTTTTTTACTGATTTCAATCACATCCAATGGTACTATTTCATCAATGCTTACCAAATTGCTAAGTTATGCTTTGACATAAAGAGAGACAGTGATGGTTTTAGACTAGTAAACATAAACATATGTGTATAAATATATGTATATTTTTAGAACAATGGCCAGAAAAATTAGTTTGCAACACAGTTCCACTTTCCTCGTAATATACACCTTTGAAAATCAACAAATGTGAAACTGGTTAAGTGCATTTGTCTGTATATTATACATATATATTTCGCTTTAGCATTGCAAGACTAATAACCTGGTATAGAACTCAATATACATATGCTTCAGAATGAAACAATGGTCAAGTACAGAGGAGTAATAAGAAAATGAGATGACAAAGGAATAAATGATTATCTTATGAACTTCATTAGCATACAACTGTTTCTGCTATAAGATGAAGTGGACTCATCATTGGGTTACTGAGGCTTCAAACTATGAGTCCACTGCATCTTATAGCAGAAACAGCTGTAAGCTAATGAGGTTCATAGGATAACTGTTTATTCCTTTGTCATCTCATTTCCTTTTATACACACACACACACATATTCTGTGCATTTTCAACTTCATTTATTTCTTCTACTTGTTTGGACCAGTAACAATTTGTGCATGTGTGTGTTTGTGTATGTGTGTACACACACACATAAATCGTAGTAGGAAACATTTACTCAAAAAAGCATGCAGTAAAAATCAAACCTGGAACTGAACGGTTGCAAAGTTAAACTTCTCAACCACACAGTTTAAATACCTAAAAGTTATTTTCTTAAATTAAGCGGAAGTAACATACATTTCAAAAGTTTTAGTCATCAAATTGATCAGCACTCTGGAAAAGAATAAAAAGAGAGAGAAACAAAAATGGCTTTAGTAAAATTTCTTCACATGATTAAATTAGAATATCATTTAAATATATTAGATTTAATGAAAAGATCTGATACATATATTGTTGTTTAAACTCAAGCTTAGTCTGATAACCAGAATACCAATATATAAACTTTGTTGTGTAGAGAATGATCATGGCCATTTTGGGGGTCTTCAGAGCCAGCTAAAAAATCATGATGCTGCTATACTCTCCTGAGCCTGTGGCATTCATCAACACCAGATATGTTGCTTTGATTTGTCTCTGTTATCATGCCAGTATAGCAAAGAGGGTCTCTGAGGTACAATGTAAGACTTACTAGACTAAAAAGGCAGTGCTGCCTTTCATTTTGTCAGTGATGAAGACCCTAAGACAAGAGGGGACAACTATCATTGTGTGTGCTGATGTGTGTAGGTCTGTGCATGGAATGTTGACATTCCATGCTTGCCACCAATCAAGTGAACTGGTGAGGATGTTGATATTCTTTGGTGATATAATGACATTTCAAAGTTGTTATGCATTTTTAAAGACCAATAGAATAAAAAGAAATCCCTGAATTGAAAAACAAATAAGGGTTGTCAGCAGGAAGAATATCCAGCCATAAAATCACACCTCAAATAACACTCCTTCCAATGTATATGCATACATACATATGTACATACATACAGGGTAATTCAGAAATCCTCTTCAGCATTTAGGTTATAAGTAAAATTTTAATTATTTATTACCTCCGCCAAGGAAGGAGGTTATATTTTCATCGGCGTTGGTTTGTCCATCTGTGTGCAAAATAACTCAAAAAGTTGTGAACGGTATTTGATGAAACTTGCAGGAAAAGATGGTAACGACACAAGGAACAGATGATGAAATTTTGGTAGCGATCCGGGAATTTTTATGGATTCTTGAAGGATTTTACATTTGTTATATTTACTTTACATGAAGTATTACAATGTTACATTCTTTGATCATCTCCCTTGAAAACAAATTCATGGTTTCCACGTAACCTATGGTGGCGTTGCTGTTTTCAAAGTTTATTTTCATTTCTCTATTAGAAATTTTACTTGTGTATCTATCTTAAAATGAGCTGCTTGGCGGAGGTCTGCAACATCATGCCAGACACACATAAAGGAGGAAAGTGACTTCACGGCATTCAAACGATCCCTAGTTATTTTATTAGTTTTATTTTTATACATTTTTTTATGCTTTGAATACTTTCTTTGCCAGTTTGTTGTAAACATATTTTGATGTGTGCGTGCATGTGTGTATTCTAGGTTTTTGAAAAATGTTGATGTTGAAAGATGACACAATTTTTCATTATCCCTAAAGTGGCACAAGAGTTAATTCTGTTCATTCGGCTGTGTATACCTAGTTCAACTGCCCACTGATCCCAGCAGCTTGCTGCATGAACAGCAGAGTATGAGACCAGTTATCCTAGAATCTCCAGGCCTTAACAATCAACTGTGGGAGACTGAGTCTGAGGTGGTTTAATGAATGCAATTTGATAGGATTGTGATGACTGTGATGAGGGAGTGGGTGGTATGACAGGGGGAGAGAAAGAAGTAGGGGAGAGAGGAGATGTACGTTTAGAAGTTCAATTGACCTTGGTTGTTATATTAATGCTGAAGGTATTGCTCTGTGGCTAAGAAGTTCACTTTCCAACCACAAGGATCTGGGTTCAGTCCTACTGTGTGGCATCTTGGACAAATGGCTTCTATAGCTTCAGTCTGACTAAAGCCTTGTCAGTGGATTTAGTAGATGGGTACTGGAAGAAACCCATCGATTGTTTGTGTGTGTGTGTGTGTGTGTGTGTGTGTGTGTGTGTGTGTGTGCATGCGTGTGTGTGTGTGAGTGTCCCTGTCTCACTGCCCTTGTCCTGACATAACAGGATAGTCTTTAAGTGAAGGTTGCCATCAAACAGCCCAAGTCATTTGTTTCCAGTCTTCCATGAAAAGATGTCGAACCACAGAGAAATATTTATTACTTTGCTTGGAAACATGAGGTTTGGCAACAGGAAGGTCATCCAGTCATAGAAATGTGCCTCAAAGAATTCCATCTGACTCATGCAAGCATGGAAAAGTAGACATTAAAACAATGGCAATGATGATGATAATCATCATCATTTAACCCTTTTGATATCAACCTACCTAAGATGGTCCCAGATTCTACAACATAAACTTGCTGTTTTAAAGTGATCTAAATTATAATCTTCCATTGAAATTTCATGCTAATTTGTTCCAGACTGCAGCTTAATAATGAGAAAGTTATTTTATTAAATTCATTATTTTTAAAATTAATTTAAACAAAGGCAGCATGTATAAACAGAAACAAGAGGGTTAAACCACCCTGCATGTTTTCATCAAACTTAATATCAACATACAATTATATTTAAAATATATCACAAGGTGCTTCTAAGTTATCTTTACAACTTTCACAGTTTATTGTATCTAGCAAAGTTGAGATCCATCAACTTCTTTACAATCAATGGATTCTGTATTTAACCCTTTCGTTACTATATTTCTGACCAAAATTCTCCACATACTGGGGGGG
>NC_069003.1:19738775-19746085 GCF_001194135.2 Octopus bimaculoides
TGAAGATGGAGAGGAGTTTCATGCTATCAAGCAGTGATTCCAAATTTGAAGGTTTTTCAACAGAAGATATGGAGATATCGAAGAAAAGAATGAATGAGCTACAAAAGCACGTGGTGAACGATAATAAATCGGATATTTCTGTATCCGAAACTGAAAGCAGCGACGGCGACAGCGAGGATGATTTTACACCAGAAAAAGATTTTAAAAATATTTTTAAAATCTTTTTCTGGTGTAAAATCATCCTCGCTGTCGCCGTCGCTGCTTTCAGTTTCGGATACAGAAATATCCGATTTATTATCGTTCACCACGTGCTTTTGTAGCTCATTCATTCTTTTCTTCGATATCTCCATATCTTCTGTTGAAAAACCTTCAAATTTGGAATCACTGCTTGATAGCATGAAACTCCTCTCCATCTTCAAAGTTGAAAAAAATCAACGCCACAAAAAATGTGGAAAAAAATTTTCCAAAATTCCCTGAGTTCAAATATCATGCCAAACAATGTCGGAGACAATAACTTAACTGTTTGCAAAGTGAATGTATTAACGAGATTTGGGTTCAAATATACATTTAAATAACAATGGGTATGCTCGGCCGGCTACGGCCGGGTTAGTAACGAAAGGGTTAAGTGTTCTGATGTTTCTAATAAAACTTTGTCTGCCTATGTTTTCCAATAAACTCTGCTGAATTATCCTAATTTTTCATTTTTTCCTGAATTTTTACAAATTGTAAAGGTAATTTATGGACACCCTGTATTACAGGAAATTATACATTAAACATTATAAATTTACTCACCACCATCTCGTTAGAACTTTTGCGATGTTGTGAAGGAAGAACTGTAGTGTTGTTCTCATTAGATAATTTCAAAGTTTCCTGTCTGTTTTGTGTGAGAGTCTGTTCCAAAACGTCTGGTGAATCACGTTGTGGTGGTGTTTGTCTTTTGTCGACTGGTGATGCAGGAGCAGCCTGGACAGTGCTGACTGTGTTGTTCGAAGCAGCACTGCTCTCTAATGGAGGGCTCCGTGCAACCACCAGTTCAACCGGGCCACGTGCGCTCTTCAAAAGCTGTATGGCAGCTTTGTGTGAGAAGTCTAATGGCTGACCATCAATGGCCAAAATCTGATCTCCTTTTTGTAGCCTTCCATCTCTGAAAAAGACAAAAAGATGAAACATATATAAGTAAAATCATAATACTGTAGTTAAGGGTGGTCATTGCCCATGGGTTCAAACTCTACCGACGTCAACTCAACCCTTTAGTATTTAAACTGGCCTTATCTGGCCAAAATATTCTACCTGTTTTATCTTCAAACTGGCCAAATCTGGCCCCTCACACCTACTCTACAATGTCATTCTAAATATTACCACATCATCAAACTCTTGAAGCTACAAGATAATTTTAAAACAATGTGAATAAATAAGCATTACATTTAACAGAATAATCTGAATGTGAAATGGTTAAAATACTAAAATATCATACCAGTTAACTACAGGGGTCAGTTTCATTGACTAACACTCTCCCTCAAAATTTCAGGTGTTATACCAACTTAAAAACAACTATTACTTTTTTTCTTTCATTGTTACAGCAATAATCTTTCAAGTTATCTTTCAATGTTCTTTTTCCTTAAACGAATAAACTATTTATGGTTTTTTTGTTATTTTTGCATTATTTCTTTTGATCAAATGTTCAGATTAGTTTATCAAAACAATAAATCTTACCACAATCATCACAAACATACGATGATGATTATGAGGAGGAGGATGGTGATGATTAATATGATGATAGTAACAATGAAAAACATGATTACAATGATGGTAATAATGATGATTAATATCTAGAAATAGCTGTAGGTATGGGTGTGTGGCTAATAAGTTCACTTCCCAAGTATCTAGTTTCAGGTTCACTCCCACAGCAATGCATTTTAGGAAAGTGTCTTCTACTATAGTCCTGGGCTGAGCAAAACCTTGAGAGTGGATTTGACAGACAGAAACTGAAAGAAGTCTCTTGTGTGTGTGTGTGTGTGTGTGTGTGTGTACACATATATATATATATACATATATACACACACACATGAAGAGTATATAGGTATAACTTATCCAGGCAGGTACCATATGAGCATTCAAGTATGGTCCAGATTCAGGCTACCACAGTGAGTTGTGGGAAGCACCTAGGATTGCTTAGAGTGAGCAATCCCACCGAAACTCATCTGATGGGTAAATCCTGGGTTTGCCGTACTGGATTATGAATATTTTCAGGATTCTAAATCCAAAACAATTACAAAGAATATGGAGACTGGTACATCTTCAAGTTAATCTTTTAATTTCCTAATTATGAGGGGATTCTGAAAAATTCCTAGCTTGAAGGGTACCACAAAAGGGTAGAGATGTTACCTCTTCAGGGAAGGTTGAGTAACTGTTTAAGAGAATATATGCAAAAATTTATGATAGTATACAATATATTTTTCTCCTTTTTGCAGATTTAATGAAAATGAAGCACAGGCAGTCATGAAGTTCTTCTTTTTGCAAGGCGAAATCCATGACAAGATGAAGGAAGTCTTGAAGAATGTGTGCCCATCTTACTCCACAGTGAAAATCTGGGTATCAAGGTTTCAGACTGATGATTTTGAGGTCACAGATGAACCCTGGTCAGGATGGCCAACTTTCACGACCTCAGAGGACAAAAACCAATGCGGTTCATGGCATGATTCTCAAGGACCACTAGACTTCAGCAGAAGTCATGGTTGAGACACTGGGAATTTCCCACGAAAGAGTTAGCCACATCATTTACGACATTCTGGGCATGAGAAAACTTTCTGCAAAATGGGTGCCGAAATGCCTAAACACAGATCAGAAGCACATCAGAGTGACACCATTAAAGGCAATTTTGAATCAGTTTGCAGTGAGAGGAGCTGATTTCATGGCTCATTTAGTCACCATGGATAAAATTGGCTTCATCATTATGCTCCTCAAACCAAGCAGCAATAAATGGAGTGGTGCCACAGAGGTTCACTGTGTCCCAAGTAGTTTCGGACCCAGAAGTCAGCTGGAAAGATTCTGGCTTCAGTGTTCTGGGACAAAGATGGAGTAATCCTCATAAAATACCTGCCAAGCAGTCACACCATCAACACAGAATGTTTCTGTTGGATGAACTCTGTGAAGCATTAGCCCTTTAGTGTTTAGACCAGCCATAACCAGCTGAAAATTATTCCCCTTTATTTGTTAGAACTGGCCAAATCAGGCCTTATGATTTCTCTACAAAATCACTAATAAAATAAACAGATCACATTATTGAATTCTTGCAGCTTTGAGATAATACGAGATAAAGCCTTTCCCGTCTTTATTCAAGTAAAAATAAGGTGAAATTTTTGAGACTTCTTGGTTTTTTTCAACATTTGAAGAGAAGTGTATATCTTAGTTTTTAATGATATGGCATCAGCAAGTAGCAATTCCAACTTTGAAGGTTTTACATGTACGTAATATATACGTAAACAACAGTGATTTGTCTTTGGATGAATCTGGTATTGACATTTATGAATCTTTGTCAGACGAAGACAATTTTGATAATGAAAGAAATGAAAATGAAATTGAAAACATTACAGCAACATGGTTGAAGATTACTACATCAACCACAATTCCTGATTTCACAGAAAATACTGGTCTACAACATAGTCTACCTCTTGATGCTCAACCACTGGACTATCTATTTTTTAAAATTTTATTAAAGAGATTTTTTTTTTCGAAACAGTCACGGAAGAAACAAATAAATATGCTCAATGCATAATTTCTATTCATGGAAGAACCCGATCCACTATGGCAGCCAACTGATACTGCAGAAATGTGAGCTTTTTTTTACTCTGAACATCATGTTTGCTATGAAGCAGCTTCCTCAACTGTGAAACTACTGGAGTCCTCATATAAGGTATGGTGATCCATATATTTCCAGCATTAGTCTAACTGTAGTGAATTCCTATATTGTGTATGTAAAAAAAAACACAAGGTACCGCCACCACGAAAGGACAATAAACAATTGAAATTTCAAGTTGACATTGCATCTCAGTTACACAAGGCTTTTCTTCCAGAATGCACAGAACTGGGAGAAAAGCAAAATTAACTGAGGTGGATGTCAACAGAGAAAATATTGACTTCCATAAAGTGGAAACAAATAAATAGAAGGTAAAAAGTTTGCAGACTATATTCGCTGCAAAAAAGAAAGGCTGCGAAAGGATATCAGGTTGCAAGACCTCATATATGTGTTCGTTTTGCAAAGTGCCTTTGTTTAAAGGGTGCTTTACACAGTTTCATGATAGAAATATGGCATAATTATATTTTGTTGTTTGATAGTAACACTATCATATATTCCTTTCATTTTATTACAAATAATATGTGAAAGTTGGAAATACATATTAATTATCAGTAATACATATTAATTTTCAGTGTATTTCAGAATACACCTGTATTCACTTTTGCCTCACCTGTTAATGAGATTTTTTTATTAGATGCATTTTGTATTGTAAATGTATCCATTAAATTGTATAAGAGTACATACATAGCCAATGGTATATTGACTAATAAAAGACTTTTGTACATTATTTTCAATGGAAATGCTTGAATGAAATATAGAGAAAGAATAAAATCTTCTACCTATTATACCTGTATTTTAATTAATTCAAATTAACGTATCTCATCTTGAAAAGTGGCAAAATTGTTGGCAGTTGACATCTGGGATAACTTTAGTGGCAAATCAAACAGGTAATATGCATTAAGAATTTCAATTTTAGTGTTTATCCATAATGTTATTGCTTTTAAATTACCTGCCCATAAAAGTCAATTTAATCAGCGAGATCAGCTAACATTACATAACTATAACCAATCTATAACTATAACTGGTATATAAGCACCCACTGACAAAATTTCAAATCTGCATGTAAACAATTAACAAAGTTACAAGCAAATATTGTGGACATCCCTCTTGAACCCGAATAATTCAAAATAACATGAACAAATAAGCATTATATTTGACAGGTTAATCTGGACACTAAAGAATTAAAGCAGAAATGTCATGGTGCCCTGTTTTTACAGGACGATGAACCAGCACACACATGAAACTCTACAGAAAATATGTGACTTTAGCTTTGAATTGGTAGACCACCCATCTTACTCTCCTGATTTGGCCCCCTCTGACTATCACCTCTTTCCACAACTGAAAAAACATCTCAAGAGAACGAAATTTCACTCTGATTCAGAAGTGATTGTTGCTACAGAGGACTGGTTGGAGGCCCAACCTTCAAGGTTTTTTTTTTACAGGGCTTAGAAAACCTGAAGGACTGCTGCAATAAGTGTGGGAATATGAGAGGGGAATATGTTGAATAAAATCATAATTAACTGAACACTCCAGTATTTTCTTTTACCCAAAACCATATGCAACCTATTATTCTCTGCTATCCACCTTTATTCAGGACCTTTCCACCAATATGTATGCATGTACATGCATGTGTGTGCATGAGGCATTATGTGTGTGTGTGTGTGTGTGTGTGTGTGTGTGTGAACATGAGGGATTATGAGCATTTGAGCCTCCTTGTTTTGACAGTTGTAAATGAGTCTCACTGCCATACCAGCAGTGTTTTCAGTCTCCCATGTAAACAAGTTTGGCTATGGGGAATACCTTGCTTGGAAACAGAAGAGTGTTAGTGACAGGAAAAACATCTGGCTATAGAAAAATTTACCTCAAAGAATTCCATCTAACCTGAGAAAACATAGAAAATAAGTACCAGCTGAGCACTAGGGTCCATGTAATTGACATTTATTTTCCTTCAAAATTCCTTGCTTTGAGTCAAAATTTGAAAGCATTTTTTTTATCATCATCTTGTGAAACAAATACAAAAATTACAACACACACACAACATTTTTCTGCACAATTTCTGTTTACTGAATTCCACTCACAAAATTTTGGTTAACCCAAGGCTATGAAATGAAGGTGCCTTGCAGCAGAATCAAATCCAAGTCCACAGGCTTGTGTAATAAACTTCTTAACGAAAGGCCTTTGTTAGTGCAATTATCTAATTTAAATGCATCTAAATAACAAATGGGATGGTCATAGCTGGAATGGTTTCGATTATCAGTCTGATCAGGCAGAGCTGACCATGGCTAAGCTCTCCCTTTCTCCCTAGACACACACAAACATTTACTATCGCTATTACAACAACAACAACAACCATCATCATCATCAATATAATTGTACTTCATTGTTACTTTGCTATCAATAATTAAGGAGGCTCTTGTATTTCCAGCCAACCCTACCACAACCCAGTTTGCTAAATAGCTTTTTGTTGTTCCTATTACAATGGTGGCTCTTCACCTCAATTCATTGAAGAATAAAAATGATGATACCAAACAGAAAATATGTCAAAACACATTTAAACAGTTGTTCAAACTGTGCAATATAAATTTAATCAATCAGAAATGATTATTCAACAGACTTCAAACGAAAATCATGAAACCATTTACAAGAATTTCTATATTTATTGATGATGCTGGTGCTGTTATCAGTATTGATGTTGATGATGTTGAAGTTAGTCTTATTTTCAAAAGTACTTATACATTTTTGCTGTTTTGGATGGTGTGTTTTTATTTTTAATAAACCAAACAAATTGTATTAAAAAAAGGAAAGTAATTTTTTAAAGAGGAAAGAAAGTTGTTTAATAATTCATGATTTCCAAAACAATTTTTATAAATATTTTTTTATCATTTCAATTTAACGTTTCAAATTTTATTAAGTTAACTAGAGTGTTACCCATCATATAATGAGTAACTTTGGAAGTATATACATTTGCCACCATGGGTAATAATCAGAAAATATAACATTCATATAACAATTATAATTTAACTTTTATTGAATTTTTGGGTGCTTATACAAAAACCATGAAATGAATAGTAATTTTCAAATGAAAAATATTTATTACCTTAAAATATAATTAGTAGAACATTAATCAAAAAGTAAAGATTGAAAACAAAATTTTTCATGTGGATTTGATATTATGGAAGTTCACATGTACACACACTCCTCCATTGCCCCCCCCCTCATGTATATCTTTTGTCTTTCACTTGTTTCAGTCATTATACTGTGGCCATACTGGGGCACTGATTTCAAAAACTTTTAGTGAAATGAATTGACGCCAGTACTTATTTTCTGTTTAAGCTTGGTATTTATTCTATCAGTCACTTTTACCAAAATGCTAAGTTACAAGAAAATGAATACACCAATTATCAAGTAGTGGAGGACAACTACACACACACACATATATATATATATATATATA
>NC_069003.1:19746476-19747258 GCF_001194135.2 Octopus bimaculoides
TATATGCACACACATACATACATTTATTCCCTTTTCTCTTCCAGTTTCTATGATACTTTCTCTTCCACTGTGTGTGGTGGTGGGGGGGGGGCGTTCATTTACCCACTGCTTTACACCAAGCCTAGTTTCTGCACTCATCATGTACTTCTTATGTTAACTTTCTGTATCTCTTTTTCTTTTTCTCTCTTTCTCTCCTTATACAATGTAAAACATGACTGAAAAAATCAACCAACCAACAAGCATTTATCTTTTAACTTTTTATCTTTTTCTTGTTTCAGTCATGAGATTATGGTCATGCTGTGGCACCAACTTGAAGAATTTTTTTAAAGCCTGGTATTTATTTTAGCAAACCACTATGTTACGGGGATGCAAACAAACCAACACTGGTTGTCAAGCAGTGGTGGGGACAAATACAGACACAAAGACACACACACACAGATTATATATACACAACAGACTTCTTTCAGTTTCCTTCTACCAAACCCACTCATAAGGCTTTGGTCAGCCCAAGGCTATATTAGAAGACACTTGCCCAAGGTGCCATGCAGTGGGACTGAACCCTGAACCATTTATACCAGCTGTTATTATATAAAGATAATATATTAACTGTATTTTCCTTTATTATGCTATAGTGGAACTGTACTATTTAAGAAAGAGTCATGAGGATGATAAGGAAGACAGAGGTGGTGATGGTAGTTATGATGATGGCAATGATAGTGATGGTGATGATGATGATGATGACGATGATGATGATGATGATGATGATGATGATGATGATGATG
>NC_069003.1:19747373-19752836 GCF_001194135.2 Octopus bimaculoides
GAGGAGGAGGAGGAGGAGGAGGAGGAGGAGGAGGAGGAAGGTGGTGGTAGTCGTGATGATGATGACAATGATATTGATGGTTGTGGTGGTGGTGATGATGATGCTGGTGGTAGTGATGATGACAATAATGGTGGTGCTGGAGATGATGATTATGATAAAGAGGAGGAGGATGGTGACGCTAGTGGTTGTGGTGATGATGATGATGGTGATGATAATGAGGGTGGTGGTGGTGACAAGGATGGTGATGGTAATGATGGTTATGATGCTGATAAAGATAGTGCTGTTGCAGCAGCTGCTGCTGATGATGATTGTGATTGCAGCGGCAGCAAATATGGAAGTTGAAATGCTGACATAAGTTTGGTGCCAAAATAATTCATCCTACCCTCTTTACCCCCAACACCCCAATCATCACCACACACCTTCCATTTTGCTACATCACTGTCTATCTATTTTCTTTTGATCCACTTCTGATATCAATTTAAATCAATTTTTTGTAATTTTTTTTTTTTTTGAAAAATCTGACTGGCTTCCATTTACAATCAAATAATACTGTCCATCTAGGAGACACATGTACAATTTCAGTTGTGTTTTGTCAATTTCCTCTTTTTTCCTTATTTTTTGTCATTATTTATTTATTTATTTATTTATTTATGTTAATATTAAACAGCTAAGTGCAGGGACAATACCAAATCTTAATGGCATGCCAGACCACATCCCCACCAACATCAGTGCAGCCCACAATTATTACAAATGCTACATAACCTTCAATTTCTCTTCAAACAACCTTTTGAAGTATGTACTAGCTTTACATTGAATGTCCAACTAATGTTTACTAAATAAACAAATAATATAAAAGTACAGCAACAACAATGGTTTCAAATTTTGGGGGAGGGGTTCAGTCAATTAAATTCACACACACATACACACACACACTGCTCCACTAGTACTTATTTTATCAATCCCAAAAGGATAAAAGACAAAGTCAACTTCAGTAGAATTTGAACTCAAATGGACGAAATGTCTCTAAGTATTTTGCCTGGCATTCTAATGATTCTGCCAGCTCGCTGCCTGAATAATAATGGTTTCAAATTTTGGCACAAGACCAGCAAGTTTGGGGGAGGGGTAAATCGATTGCATTGATCCTAGTGCTTGACTGTTTTTGAACTCAAAATATAAGGCATAGGTATTAAAAGTTCACTTCACAAACACATGGTCCCAGGTTCAATTCCATGGCATGCATACTGTGCAGATGTCTTCAACAATAGCTTCAGTGAGTTAAAAATTTAAATGTAAATTGTGACACTATGTATGTATGTACATACATACATACATATGCATTATTCAAAACAGTTTGATTCAGTTCCATGCTCCTTTAAGTTTCACAGGCCCCTAACAGGAGTCTGACTCTTTCAGGCCTTTGGAATGCCAAATGGAGAGATCAGGAAGTCCAAGATGGTTACCGGAAGATAGGCAGCTATTGGTCAAGGAGGGTCACATGGTATTGTAGCAAAAAACGCCAACTATTTGCCACCATGTGACCCTCCTTGACCAATAGCAGCCTATCTTCTGGTAGCCATCTTGGGCTTCCTGAACACTATTTTTCAAGTAATGAACAATTTTCATCAAAACAATGATATAATTTGTCAACTTGGAACTTATTGCAAAGCTGCATGATAAACAACATTTTTTGTCTCCCCATTCAAGGTCAGTACAAATAGCTTGTTTCTATTCCCAACCTTTGAACAAACAACATATAGCTGGCCGTAGGCAACAAGAAACTTACCTTTTAAAAGTACAATGATAATTTTTCTGCTGCCACTTAATTAAAAACAATTTGATGTATGTAAGGCCTTACTTTTGTACAAACAATTATTTGTAGTAGCTGGTACATATCTAAACTCCTGTTTGTAGTTTGAAGGAAAATTACACCACTGTTGCTAAACACTATTTTATGGTTTGAAATTGCTCTATACATATTTGACCATAAAGATGTTTGAAATTTAGTGTTTTGTAAGGTAATAATAAAATTAGTCGAATCTATTTTCATGCAGAGTGCGCTAAGTTGCCATAGCTCCAATGGCCGATGGCATGGAAATAGGTCTGAAAAATTTTATTAATATCAGAAAAAATACTAAGTTTCCAATATTTTTATGGTAGAGAGTTATGAAAGGTAATATTGTATGAGAGAATGAGTTCAATAGGTATTTATGTTCTAAATGTTATAAAGCATGTGTTATGGTTAGATTACTTGATACAGTTATAATATTTAAAGAAAGATTTTTTCAAAATGTTTATCTTGGAAATTACTTTTCAAATACATTATTTTCATTATTTACATTCGACAGATATTTGTCCTCATCTTGTTTGTTGTTAACAAAACGTTTTGGCTGATGACACCTGAAGAAGGCTGGAGTTCTATATTTAAGAGATGAGGAATTATGTACATTATTTACATTTGACAGATATTGTCCTTATCTTGTTTGTTGTTAACACAACATTTCAGCTGATATACCTTCCAGCCTTCTTCAGGTGTCTTGGGGAAATTTTGAACCTAGGTTCTCATTCCTAAGGTATTATTCGATGTTGTTATTATTATTGTTGTTCAGGTCACTGCTTGGAATCGAACTCGGAATCTTGGGGTTAGTAGCCCATACTCTTAACCACTACGCCATATGCTTGTGGGCAATTATGGAGTGAATTTTAGGGCTTATAAATCTAATATTTTTCTATCCTTCTTCAATACCGGTTCCCATATGCTGCTCATATCTGCACTCGGTCTGCTTAGGAGGTTATTGTGTCCTAGCATATGTGCTGCTTCTTTTAGTTTTCGTATTTTCCAGTGGTGTTCTCTGCATTGTTGCCTTTATTGAACTCATAGAGCAAAATATGCCAAATATATTGCTTTGTCAATTCCATTATAGCTTTGAAAAAAATAACTTAAAATTGAACTGCACTCTTCAAAACTTGCACTAAGAATAATCCACAGGGTAAAATTACTACCTACTTTTACAGCAAGTCGGTGCAGGTGGTTTATTCCGTGTCCCTCCAACTTTTAGTTCATGCAATTGAAAAAAACTGCATTATTTATCGGGTGACTCTTAGAGCAGATTAAATGTTAATATGGATGATAATATTTTTCTACACTATTGACTAAATAATAAATTCTGTAACTTTTTTCTACAAAAATTAGACATATTATTTACAAAAAACAAAGAAATTTATAGAGAGAATATTAGCCTTTAATATTTTATTATTATATATATCAGCACCCAAGTATTATTTTTTAGTCTTGTTTAAATAGACATGACTCCAAGAACAATAATATACTACAAAATGATTAATAACACCATACCTATGTAATTTCTAATGTCTTTTTAGTTTTTCTTATTTTAGCTACTGATGAGTACTTTCTGACAACTCAGATTCTTAAATATGAATTTCTTGTCTTTCTGTATGAAACGATTGTATAGCTACATGAATAAAAAGATTATCATCCATATTAACATCTAATCTCCTCCATTTACGTAAATATGAACGAATTTGTTGAACTCTGTTTAATAAGTTAAATCATATACTTAATATTTCTGTATAACTTTTCATATCTACACAAATTTACACTAGTAAATCCAAAAGTAAAGTATGAAGAAACAATGTAAGAAATCTTTTGAAATTACTCCAATTAAAGGACAAACTCACATTCAAACCCTTTAATATATATATAAACATATATATATATTGTTGTATTTTGGGATGGTCATGTTGCCAACATGATTTCACTTCAAGAATCTTGCAAAACGAATATATAAACGTAACATTATATATATATACACACACTTAAACATACATAAACACACATACAATAGGCTTCTGTGCAATTTGTTTCCCAAATCTCATGCAGAACGTATTGGTTGACCCAAGGCTACAAAAGGATCAAACCCAGAATCACATGGTTGCAAAGCAAACTTCCTAACCACAAAGTCATGTTGGCTAAAAAGACTTTGTAGCATTCAATTTCAGCAAAGTTAACACCAAAATGTACTTAGCCATTCCTGTTTGCTAAGTAAAAAAAAAAATAAGTACAAGACCAAATACTGAGTTGAGTGAGGTAATATAACTGACTAAAAGTGAGAAAATATCTGAAGGTGGTATTCCTCCAGCATGGCTACAGTCAAAAGATTGACATTAGTAAAACATATTTAAATATGGTGTTGATATTTATATTTCATCACAATACACCAGAGATCTCAACACTCCATTGAAAATGCATTTAGAGTTTATGATTTAATGTTTTATCACTAGTAAACACTATGATTCCAATGAGCCAACAGTAAAGCAAATTAGGAATTATGTAAACACAAAGTGTGTGTGTGTGTGTGTGTACATAAACACACTCCCAGACACATATATACATTAGAGAAGTTAACAACAAGACTGAAGGTGGTATTTTTTGATGGGAAGGACACTTTCGACTTGTAATTATCTTTTGTGTCATGTGGAGCAGAGAATGAGATTGAAAGCTAACTGAAGGACTGCCCAGGGCAACATAAACTTGAGCTATGCCAATGTACATGTGCCACACACACACACACACACACTCTCTCTCTCTCTCTCTCTCTCTCTCTCTCTCTCTCTCTCTCTCTCTCTCTCTCCATTCTGTGGCCATACTTTACAAAGATAAGTGAGGTAAATGACTTAGGGGAAAGTAGACTAACGCCAAATGTTAATATAAAAAGCAGTAAATAAATGGTAAGTATGAAATTTTTCAATGAAATTTTAAAACTAAGAAACATATATTAAAGCCATATTTTCAAGCTAAATCATCATAACATTGTGTATAAGGCTGGACCTTAAAATTACAGGCATGATCTTTTCAATGATCTTTCCCAATTTCTATCCACCCCATATCATTTACAAGGTTTAGATCAACTTAAGGCTATGGTAAATGACATTTGCCAATGATGTCATGCAGTGAATTTGAGCCCAAGACCTTGCAATTGTCAAGAAATTTCTTAACCATTCAAACACACAAAAGAAATCCTATCCTGGCAGAGATTACAGATGTAGGATAACAAAATCTCTCTTTATGAAATAGTTTTGCTTCCTGTTGTAATATACATCTAAAAGGTAAATACTATTACATTATTCATAGTCTGTGCTGTATTTGCTCTGGTTGAAACCAACCTATCTGATGTTATCTGAGATTATCAATGGATTTCCAACTCTATGAACAGAACAAAGAACCATTCCATCGACATAAAGATAAACTAAATAGAGGAACACTGAGAAGAAAAATATTCATCAAAATGGAGAATATAAATATACTTACATATGTGTGTGTATATATATATATATATATATATATATATATATATATATACGTATGTATATTAATCATTTTGGGTTGGCTATGGTTTCATGTTTTACCTTATTAGCTTGGTTGAACAAGCTAAGGTGAAACATGAA
>NC_069003.1:19753202-19766582 GCF_001194135.2 Octopus bimaculoides
TGTGTGTGTGTGTGTGTGTGTGTGTGTGTGTGTAATACAATAGCACTTATGTACTCGAATATCTCTGATACTTTTTGCTTTCCATAACAAGTAGCAAAAAGCAAAATCTTCAGGAAATATTTCAAAGTAATCTCATGTACCTCACTTTACAAAATTAAATTCTCTCCAACGGTATAATGTGTATGTCTGTATGCATGTGTGAACATACATGTGTATGTGTAACCATGCATGTGTGTATGTGCATATGGGTACATAATATGACACCATTAAATTGAATAAACCACAAGAGAGAGAGAGTGAGACAGATAGGCACACAAACAGTCAGAGAGAGACAGTTAGACAGACAGACAGACAAATAAAGAGACAGCTTGACATACACAGATAGATTAACAAATAGAGACAGCTAGACAGATAGAGAGATACACAGACATATAAAAAAACGTAAAGGTCTCTATCGAGTAAAAAATATTTCCACTAGATCAGCACAAATTCATAGGATGGATATATTAAACAATCTGGTTACATCATACATATTACTCATATAATCAAGATGCACACAAATGTGTATGTACACACACTCATAACACACATTCTCTCATACAGGGCTAACCAGTCAAATTTCCATTTTTAACAACAACAACAACAACACACACGAAATATTTTCACCCATTCACCAACAACGAAGTAGAGAAGGAGTAAAAAATACAATTGTTGTTGTCATTCTGCAGCAATCTATCGCCTGTAAGGATTAATGAATTAAATCATCAGAATGATATGTTACAGTTTACAGCAGTCTAAATTTCTAATTTCTTATAAATCAATCAAGCATAAAAATTAAAATTAAAAATGTAAAAAATATAAAATAAAGAAAAGCAATAACAATCAGATTAAAGTGTTTTTAGAATAATTTCATTTGACAAGGCCCAGGCTCAATCTGTGTCAGAGAGAAATGGAGCAAAATAGTTCTTCAAATGTTTTTTTTTTAATTTGTGCATTGTGCTAGAACTTCATTTATTAAATCCATCAGGCAGGGTCGTGTGGTTATGAAACTTGCATCACAGCAGCTACATAACTTTCTGGTTCAGTCCCACTGTGTGACATCTTGGACAAGCGTCTCCTCAGCCATTACCTAGAACAAACCTAGGCTGGAAAAAGCTCATCAGATGGACTGTAACTATTCTTTGGGGCAGAAGGCCTAATCCATCACCTAGTTCAATTTAATACCACCACCCCCAATTGGTTCATGGATGACTTTAGTGGAGTCCCCGTTGAAAGTATCTGGACTAGGTATGGCTGTATGGTTAAGAAATTAGTTTTGCAATTGTCCAGGATTTGATCCCAGTGTGTGGCAAAACTTAGGTTGACTCAAGCCATGTGATTACTGAGCAGAGGGAACTCAGTTGGCCTGACTTTGTCACATATTGCAGATTTGGCCTAAGAATTAAAATAAAGGTATACATTTCTGTGGAATAATGAACAGCATTACTTATATGACAGTGATCCTTGTTTACAACCATCATGCGGCATCAAGACAAGGGAACACACACACACACACACACACACACACACACACAATAGACTTCCTTCAGTTTCTGCCTACTAAATCCACTCACAAAGTTGGCTTGAGCTTACTGTAGAAGATGCTTGCCCAAGGTGCTACACAGTGGGACTGAACCAGAAACCATATATTGAAAGCAAGCCTCTTAAACACACAGCGTGCATCCACTCACAAGCAAGTATGACTTAATAACCTGTAATATGTTTTTGTTAAATGTTTTAGGTGCCTATGTAGACGTGAGCAGACACAGACATCATCTCAGCCTTCCCATCTTTGAACCAGTGGAACATGAAGATGTAACAACAAGGGTGAAGAAAGAGAGATCCACAATGGCACACAGTTGGTACTCATTTTCAGTTGAGTAGACTAGCACAATGAAATGAAGTACCTTGCTCAAAGACACAATGTGCCACATGTTCCAGAAATCAAACCCACAACTTTGTGATCGTGTGCCCAACATCCTAGTCACTATGCCAGGCATGGGCAACCTTTTTCGAAAAGTGGGCCACATGAGACAAGGCCTATCATCAGGAACGCTATGCTACAAAAAAACTTCAAATTAATTTTTCATTAAACATGCCATTCAGAAAACTTCACAAGCTACAGATTGTCCATAACTGTTCTAGACCCAAAACCTTCACACACACAAACACACAATACTTTATAGGTCCTCCATTGGTCAAGGTTGAATATGCACAAGTATCTGCAAACTTGGGTATGATCATTTGAGCATGCAAGTCTCACCTATCCACTGGGGGCCACTACAACTAGGCACAAGTATCATTGCAGGTGTTGCTGTCAGAACGCAAAGGGCCAGAATAGATACCACAAGCTATCTTTACTGACACCCATAATAGCTCTGCTAATCCACTATGATGAATTGTTACTCTTTCTTAACAAACCTGAAAGAATGTAAAGCAATGTTGATGTTGGTGGGATCTAAACTCAGAATACAGAGACACACAGGAACCAATACCACATGGTATTTTATCTTAATGACTGCCAATTCACTACCTTACTACAACTATTACTACTACTACTATAGTAAGGGTGTAGTTCATTCATGTTGTTTGCTTGTTTTATTATCTAATCACTGGATTAGTAAACACTGCAGTGATATCAGATGTAATCTACCTTCATAGATCTGATATATCACTGCAGTGTTACTAATCCATTTACTACATAACAAAAGAAGCAAACAGTATGAATGGACAGTACACTTCTTTCTGTAGTAGTAGTAGTAGTAGTAGTAGTAAACAATAGCAACATCAATAATATACTAGTATTTACAAGTGAATAGGAAAGAAGGAAGAAGGGGCAGCTGGAGATTTTCTTTATCTATGCAAAAATAAATAAAATAAAAAAATAATGATATAAATAAAATAAAGTAAATAAAACAAGCACATACAATGATTCCTATGAAAGCTCTTGTTATTTTAACAGATTGATTGGATGGTCGAGAAGAAACGAGATATATTTAATAGCAGACCAACAAACAATTATATACAAGAGATTACAAAATCTAACAATGAGAAATACATACATAAATGCACGCACACACACATGCATTGATATATAACACATGTGCGTGTGTAAAGGAAATGAGATTTCATTGAAATGAAGGTTTCTTCATAGAAGACATACAAATGAGGTAGAAAAAGAAAACAAGAAACATAAATTAGGTACTTAGTTATTATATCTTGAACAAGATGAATTTTTTTCAGCTGTATGTAGTAATTGAAAAATACTTGTAGCTATGAAATACTTGTAGAAAAAGCACCTTCATTCTGTTATCAATATACTATTGTTGTGCATGTGAATATTTATCTATCTATCTATCTATCTATCTATATATATATATATATATATATATATATATATATATATATATATATATATATATATATATATACACACACACACACACATAGTGTGGCAGGTAACTGAGAACAGACTAAAGCACAAAGAAAATAAAATGCATCAAACAGAGAAATAAGAAAATGAAGTATTCCAAAAAAAAATAGAACACACTTCCAATTGGTTACATCAAAGAAACAGGCTATTGAACAACTATCCTCAACCATAATGACAACCCTGATGCAGCCACAGAAGCAAATGCATGATACATGGATCACACCATGTGGCCCTTACCCATGCCACCCATCATACTCATGACAGCAGTCTTCCACTATGACTGATTCTCCAGACAGCAGTCCTGGATTCAAATCAAATACAGATGGTTTCATTATGCTAGGAGGCTGGTTCTTCCACAGATTGAAAGACATGAACAGCCTTCTCTAAATCATGTAGGGCTTGTACCTGATGTCCTTGTGCACCACACATCTAATAATTAAAGTCTACCACCTCCAGCTGCTCAGTGGTCACCCTCATCAACTCTTTGGGGGTTGTCATTTATGAAGTCTTGGACTAGCTGGATGAACTCCACCATTCTGACAGCATTTGAGTTCACAAACAGCATATCATATCCTCAACCCTACCCCAGAGTGTATTTCTGTCAGTATTTATATCAATCTACCACTCATTTCTGTCTTGTACTTATTTTATCATTCTCTATTGGTCAAATCACTAAGTTACAAGACATAAAGGAACACAGCATAAACAACAAAAAATTTAAAACCAATGTAAACAAACTCCTAGTAAATGTACAACCTCAAAATAATTGAGACCACATCTCAAAGACAGGCCCTTCTCTTCAGGGTCAGAAAAACTACTCCAGCTCCTGACAATTACTAACACCCTACAAAGTTCAAATAAGGCCTACAGTCAACTAATGTTCTCAGATCTGGGATGAAGCTGCTACAGTACACAGATATCCTAAACTGCATCCAGTTATTACACAGCGTTGTCTACCAAATTTCAGCCACAAAGCATCAGTTACTCAAAACCAGAACTATAGGCTATAGCTGAAAAAGACTTGGGATCAATCCCAGAATTCTATGATAGCTAAGAAAACTTTATATCCACAAAGCCATTCTTACACTAGTGATAACAGCAAATAGTATATTACTTACAGATATTTTTACTTTATGGCTTCATAAATCAATCAATCACATCAGACATTATTCATCAATATAAAACAGACTATGCTCTCACTTTCTCTCTCTGATTTTGAACTTAGTTATTGTAAATGTATATATAGTAACTGAACTGGCAACACATTTCATTACAAACCTAACACCATCACCACTACCATGAAATTTTTCAATTTGAAAATTCAAATTCAGGAAACTGAAATGGTTGTCTGCAAGTGAAGTTCAACAATTAAGTTGTGTTGGTAAGTAATCATGCAAATAAAAACAAACTTGAATGTAAATTCAATATAAAAAGAGAAAAAAAAAACATTAATTAAATTTTTTTTCTTTATTCAAATTCATCTTTCAGATGGTTTTTACTTCTTGTATTTTTTTTTTTTTTCCTTCCAATTTGACCTGATCTGATTTAATTTAAGATTCAATTTCAATTTTATTTAAGAGGAAAAAAAAACTCATTCAATCTCTGCTATCATTAATTCTTATTTATAAATGCATAAAAAAAAGCAGCAGTTTTATACATTTAAAAATAGAAGCCAAAATAACTGGAATGATAATGAAAGACAAAAAAAATAGACAAACTTCAACCAAAATTCTCAGTCCAGGATCAACATTAATGTTCCCATATGTAGTTCCAGGTTCATCCCCTTTGCAGTATCAAACTTTCTTCTACTACTTAGTTGAAACACCCTCAAAGCTTAGAACCAATGATGAAGCCCCTATATAGTTATTTGACATGCTAGAAAGAGTAGTCAAATAACACTACCATCTTTAAACAAAAAAGTAAAACATTATTAAATGTAATTTCAGATAATCCTGAACATGATTGGGTTATCATCAGTGAAATATTACATAATCCAAATTAACCTGGGATTAAACAGCTAAGTTTAAAAACCAACAACTGAGCCTCTATGTGGTTACTTAAAAACCTGCTGTTGCAAGCATTTGGACTAAATCTCTGACTTCCTTCTCCCTTTATTCACCAATCTTTAAGGCTTCTCTAATCCTGCTAGAAAGATCATGTATGCTTCTAATTCCTCATCTGACTAATTGTTAACCAAGTGATTTGACAAAAAGCTTAACAAATAGAGACAGCAAGACAGATTGAGAGATACACAGACTTATGGACAGACATAAAGGCCTCTATTAGATAAAAAATATTTCCACTAGATCAGCACAAATTCAGAGGACGAATATATTACAACAGTCTACATCATACATATTACTCAAATAACATACATCAAGACACACACACTTGTATGTACACACACATACTCATAACACACATTCTCTCACACAGGGTCTACCACTCAAATTCCCATTTTAAAAAAACACACACACACACACTAACACATGCATGTGTGTTGAAACTGAAGCATTTAAGATGAACGATTTTTAACCATCTAAACCAAGGGTTGGTGGACTTATATCACTGAGCCCTTTGTTGAATCATTGATAACTTATAAAATAAAATTAAAATGTATAATTAATAAAAAAAAATTTCTTGATTTAAAAGTAGTAACTCTTTCATTCTTTTGTGTCATTACTGCTTTATAACAGGAACTATTTACAGAAGAGAAATTTATTTCTTACTGCTACATGCACAGAGCCTGAAATATTGGGAGATGGGGGGGGGGATAGTTGATTTACATTGACCCCACTCCTCTACTGGTACTTATCTTATTAAACCTGAAAGGATGAAAGGCAAAGTTGACCTTCACAACATTTGAACTCAGAACATAAAACTGGAAGAAATACAGCAAAGTATTTTTGTTCAGCTGGAAAATATCTCATGAACTTGATAAAAAACAATGAAAATTCAGTGCTGTTATATTGACATAGTTGGTGAACACTAGTTATTGTTGCATTGATATTTGGCTGGAAATTAGTGAGTTTTAGCCTTAAATTACCCATGCCCATCCAAATACAGTTTGTGAATAATTCAGCACCCTTAAAACTCAAAATTGTTTCTGATGTTTATTGACCCCCTTGGATAACCATATAAAGCCCAATACCAATGGCTTTGCTGATCCTTGATCTAAACACACACAAAACCTGTTGAAATACATTTTTATTTATTTCTTGAGATGTTGAAATTTTCATTACACACCTGTAACCCGGTCAGGCACAGTTCCATTATAATTCAGTTTCATTTTAATTTTCTTTCTATCATCATCTTTGTCATTATTTAACATCCACTTTGCCAATCTTGCATGGGCCAGACGGAGTTTGTTGAGGCAGATTTTCAACAGCTGTATGCCCTTCTTGTTACCAAACTTCACCTGTTTCCAAGCAAGGCAATATTTCCCATGGCCAGACATGCTTTTCATGGAAGACTGGAAATGAACAACATTATTTGTATGACGGTGATGCTTTATCATTCTAACTTGTTTCAGTCATTAGACAGCAGCCATGATGTGGCACTGCCTTCAATTTTTAATTGAATGAAATGACCTCAGTACTTATTCTTTTTATTTTTTAAGCCTGGTACTTATTCTATCGGTCTCTTTGCTGAACTGCTAGGTTATGGGGGATAAACACAGACGCAAAGACACACACATACAACAAGCTTCTTTCAGTTTCTTTCAACCAAATCCATTCACAAAGCCTTGGTCAGCCTGAGGCTAAAGGAGAAGACATATGTCGAAAATGCCATGCAGTGGGACTGAACCCAGAATCATGTGGTTGGAAAACAAGCTCCTTACCACATAGCCGCATGATATCAAGACAAGGGTTCACACAAACACACACGATGGGCCTCATTCAGTTTCCATCTACCAGATCCACTCACAAGGTTTTAGTCAAATTGAGGTTATTTGTAAAAGTCACTTGCACAAGGTACTAAACAGTGAGATTGAACTGAAGACCACATGCTTGGGAAGCAAACTTCTCAATCACACACTCATACCTATAGCAGCACAAATCTGATGTTATATTGGAATTTATGGCAGTGAATTGTTAAAAAATAGTGGATCTGTTCCTTGACATTCTGACACTGACTTCATACTTCATTAAAATTCATCTCACTGGAAATTAAGTAAATAAGTACAAATAATTACATTTGTAGGTGATTGAGAGAGTTGATAATGCCCGAGGAAGACAAAACTTTGGAACCAGAAAACTGAAAGGAAGAAACAGTCAGAGAAGAACAGAGAGAGATGTTCAATTGCCTTACTATTTGGCTGCAGCCCCAATAACATTCTAAGTTGTGCGGAGGTCTATGATTGCTGATACCTGTAGGTACAGTACATGAAGTAGAATAATATGTTTGCATTTTAGTAGGGAAAAAATTTGTACTTTCATCCTGTCCTTTGATCATACTTTCTTATCCCTCAATATTATACACCACTAAGCTGAGGGTTTTTGTCTTGTGGGTACTTAGTGACCTCACCAGTGCTGTGAAGTCATTGATGATAAGAGCATCCAGCTGGAGAAACCATGTCAAGGCAGACAATATAGCTCAGCACAGCCCTTTGGTTCATTTGTTCATGCTAGCAGGAAAAAAAAAGGGATGTTAAATGATGATGATGATCCTATATATAAAAATGATTCTTGTTTAGTTTCAAGTCAGCTAAATCAAAAGTGTTTCCGCCATGACTAAGCCATCTTTTTTTTTTATATCATTAGGATTATCCAATATGGTGTCATACACATATGGCATAGTGGTGCTGCTGCTGCAAATACACACCCTAAATGGGTTCCAGAGAAAATCCACTCAACTGATTGGTATAAAAATCTCTCACAGCCACCCTCCAGCTGTTGGCAGGTATCAGCAATCATGGACCTCCACACCACTTAGAATGTTATTGGGACTGTGTTTCTGCAGCCAAATAGTAAGGCAATTGAGCATCTTCTCTCTCTGTTCTTCACACTATTGACCTCTAGGTGTGGTGTCTTTTCTACCACTACTTCATTACTATAATTAACAACCTATGTTCCTTAGGACTGCTTGATTGGTTTCATTTCACCTCCACCCGAGTACTCCCAATTCGCTCATCTCTTCTCCTCCCCTCACCCATATTGTTGAAATGTGTCACAGTAACCATTGCACCTAGTCCTTTCTTCCTACAATGTTATCAGCAACTCTTCAAGTAAGACATTAACAACATCAATCACACCAGCCTCAGACAGTTTGTTTAGTTTACAAGCACTGCCCCTTCCTCCAGACACAGTAAGATATTTCAAAATATCCACCACTGCATAGGATGACCAAGTTGAAAGAAGTCAATGATTCAAACTGATTATTTTGTGGGTACAGATGTAGCTATGAGGTTGAGAAGTTTACTTGGCAACCACCAGGTGTGAAGTTCATCTCACTGCAGAGAACATTCATCTTTTACTTATTTCAGTCACTGAACTGCAATTAAGATGGGATACCAACTTGAAGGGTTTGGTCAAACAGATCAACTCTAGGATTTAGTTTTTTAAAGTTTGGTATTCATTCAATCAGTCTCTTTTGTTGAACTGCTAAGTTACAGGGACATAACAAACTAACATCAGCTGTCAGGTGAGGGTGGAGCAACTACAAAGACACGGGTTTCTTTCAGTTTACGTGTATCATATCTGCTCACAAAGCAGTAGTAGAAGACACTTGCCCAAGGTGCCATGTAGTGGGACTGAACCCAGAATGATGTGGTGGGGAAGCAAAATTCTAACCGCACAACCATGCCTGGGAGTTTTCAGGTTTTTTAAAACATAGTTATGAGAGTGTTATTTGAAAGAATGAACTGTACATATGTAGTGTGTGTGGGGGGGGGGGGCGGTTCATGTAAGTGTAGATATTTTTCTGAAAACATCAGTGAGAAAAGAGAAAAGCCAGTGTTATCAAATAAAAATACCCTTTGCAATGTCTATACACAACCACGGTGTTATAGATGCACTAGAGAATTCGCCCGTTGGAAACTAGTAACCAATGACGTTACGGATAACATTAAAAAAATTAACGCTACAAAATACCTTCTATTATAAGCACAAGGCCTGAAATTTTAGGGGAGTGGCTAATACATCGACTACAATGCTTATATTATCGACATCGAAGGAATGAAAGGCAACGTCGAGCCAGAATAATTTGAACTCTGAACATAAAACTGTAAGAAATGCTGCAAAGTATTTCGTCCGGTGTGGTAAAAATAAAAAAAAATTATCAACACCTTATATATATATATATATATATATTATATCTATGACAGAAACATAATATTAATTAGATATAAACTTATTTATCAGGGGCAGAAAGTGCAGGACGATGTATATACGTCTGTACATACAACCAGACAAATTATTTTAAATAGATGAATAGTGGGGAAAATGCAGTTACTTCCCCTGACCATATTTATCTTATTTGCAAAGTATCAAAAAATCCTTCCAAGAAAATTTTGAATTACAGTTTACGACGTCGACGACGATGATCATCACCATCATCAGTAATAATAATAATAATAATAATAATAATAATAATAATAATTGCACTCTCAGTACACCTGTAAATAGTTATTAACATCCAAGTAAATCACTAAGTTATTTGGTAATGGAGTTAATAGAAGAGTAATTTCCCTTGTACTGACGGTCTATGCTAAAGGCACAAGGCCAGCAATCGGCGAACCGGTAGAATCGTTTGTCGGTCTAAGTTATGAATTCAAATACTGCCCAGGTCGACTTTATCTTCCATCGTTTAGGGGTGAATAAAATAAAGAACCCGCTAGGTGCAGGGATCGATGCAATCGACTAATCCTTCCCCTTGAAATTGCTGGCCCTGTGCCAAAATTTGAAACTACTATTCACATTAGAAATATTTATTGCACACCTTCGTCGTCTGAATGACATGTTTGCGGTGTGATGGGTATTTTTAAAGTAGGAAAGGGAATCGATCGAAATCGAAACAATTTTTCATAGTACAGTGTTGATATTTCATAGATTTTCAACCCTGGAAAGATAAGAGGCAATATGATACTGAAAGAAACTAGAAACTACACTGGCTGTGCCTAACAATTTTGTTAGCTCAATATTTCCTTTCACTGAATCTTGTCTTATAAAAGGTCCCTCCCTCATCATATTTAGGAGAGACAGAGAATAAATAAAATAAAGAACCAAACAGGTTAATTTCTAATAGTTTATAATTCATATTTTCTTATATTATCCCATCCAGCATGTGCCTCCTTTTAGATATTTATTTGGACTGGGGCCCCTGTATTGAATGTTTTTGGAAAAAATTAATGGCGGCAAAGATTTACATAATTATATTGGACCTTGGTACATTGTCAGTCATGCTTTTACGTACTGTGAACACATTACCCTATTCAATTTCTAAACTTCCAAGAAAAATCATGACTCCTCTAAAACTTCCGACACCCTTCTTAGCACTTTCTTGTCATCTGCTGCTCTCTTTTCAGTTCATAGTGCCAACAAAGGCATGGCACCACCCAGCTTATTTACAACTACTTTAGACCTGATTAAATAATGCAAGGCACATTTTTTTTTAACTTAGTACTAACATTTTTGCCAAACTTATAACCTTAATACGGATATATAACCTTGTTTTCCTATCCACAGTGTTTACATTTGGCTATTATACTCAGTGCTGCCTAAAAATCTATAAATATATCCTGTGATACAATGCAGTATTGAAACAATATACTTAACTCACCAGAAATTTATTGAATCATCATCATTATCAACATTTAACATCCGTTTTCCATTCTGGTATGGGCTGGAAGACTTGACAGGAACTGGTAAGACTAGGGGCTGCACCAGGTTCCATAGTTTGTTTTGACATGATTTCTAAGACTGGATGCCATTCCTAATGCCAACCGCTTTACAGAGTGTAGTGGGTGCTTTTTATGAGGCACCATCAGCAGTGCTTTTTATGTGGCACCAATACCAATGCTTTTTACATGGCACTTTGGTTTTAGGATTTAAATTCTGTTGTGGTGGACAAGCCTTCTCAAGTACAACAATGTGCTTCTTTTTTGGAATGGTGAATGTTGAAGCCAGCAAATAAATATTGAGATAAAAAGTCCTTTGGATAAGGTTTTTTAGCTCAATGTTTACATGCTATTATTGAGAGCTTCATCTGCTTTGAGATTCACATTTACCCAGCAAAAATTATTTCATATTTCATAGCTTACAAATTCTTATTGAATAATATAGACCTAGATACACTGAGTGAAAATCAAATGGCATGGTATTGTCATGGCTGGAACAATATGATCATGGGTCTGTTTGATCAAACCTGGACCCAGAGCTAAAGTACAAATGTTTTATAACAAATGCTGAAAATATGGAACAAACAAACAGTTTAGAGTGCATCACTGGTACTCTTAGAATATATACACTAAAGACATTCAGGATGTATCAGTACAAGTGTGTGTGTGTGTGTGTGTGTGTGTGTGTGTGTGTGTGTGTGTATGTATGTATCTATCTATCTATCTGAGTTCAGGACATTTTCTCGCCCATGGACAATAACAACACCAAGGGACTTAAGGACAACAGATGATGGTTTAAAACTTCTTAATATATTAGAGAGGGGGTAATTAACCAAGTGGGGTAATTGTCCAAGGTTGTAGTTGTCGTCGGGGGAAATTGTCCTATGGGGAGTAATTGTCCTGATACGATTTATACATGCGGACTGATCAATAAGTATCCGGACTGTTGCCATAGTAACAAAGCTAAAGCAGCAGAGTGAAGTTGCTTGGCACAGATTGACCTTGAACTCTGCTGTGTATGCGCACTAAGTTTTAACATTCTAGCTCACTTCCGCTGTTTACAGCAGTGCTTAGAAGGAAGGTGTGGAGCGTGTGATCATCACATTGAGTATGACAGAGAAAGTTGAGCAGAGAATCTGCATCAAATTTTGCCAAAAGCTTGATGATACCTGCTCAAAGACCTATGCAAAGTTTACAAAATGTTTTAATCGTTCTTAACACAATCAAGGTGATCTCAACTAAAACCTGAATGTCTCTTTGGTCACCTAAAAACAGTTTTCGCAGAAACTTAGCAAACACGCATCTCACACCCAAATCTTCAGTGATAATGGACTGAACTGAATGGTAACTAATCTACACATCCTCTGATAACTCACAGATGGTGATTCAATGATTTCCTCTCACAGCTGCATGCACATCTGCAATGTTTTTCTCAGTTCTGCTGGCTGCAGGTCTTCCTGAACATTCATCAATATCAACATTTTTTTGGCAATCTTAGAAATGTATGAACCACTCGGACACTTGTATGCAGCTCATACACTCCTCCCCATACATTTTCTGCAACTTTGCGTAGGCCTCTGAGCAGGTATCACCATGACAACCATCTCTGTCATGGTCAATGTGACAATCACATGCTACACACCTTCCTTCCAAGCACTGCTATAAACAATGGAAGTGAGCTAGAACGTTAAAACTTAGTGTGCATGCACAACAGAGTTCAATGTCAATCTTTGCCAAGCAACTTCACTCTGCTGCTTTAGCTTTGTTACTATGGCAACAATCCGGATATTTATTGATCAGACCTTGTGTGTGTGTGTGTGTGTATAACAACTTCTATCTCATTCCAGGGTGAAAAACTAGAGGTAGTCGATAGCTTCCGCTATCTGGGCGACCAAGTTAGTAGTGGGGGTGGGTGCGCTGAAAGTGTAGCTGCTAGAATAAGAATAGCCTGGGCAAAGTTTAGAGAGCTCTTACCCCTGCTGGCGACAAAGGGACTCTCACTCAGAGTAAAAGGCAGACTGTATGACGCATGCATACGAACAGCCATGCTACATGGCAGTGAAACATGGGC
>NC_069003.1:19767533-19768093 GCF_001194135.2 Octopus bimaculoides
GCTGTAGAAACTCTGCCAAATTAGATTGGAGCCTGGTGTTGCCATCCGGTTTCACCAGTCCTCAGTCAAATCGTCCAACCCATGCTAGCATGGAAAGCGGACGTTGAAAGATGATGATGATGATGATGATATATATATATATATATATATATATACATTCTGACTCTTTTTTACTCTTTTACTTGTTTCAGTCATTTGACTGCGGTCATGCTGGACCACCGCCTTTAGTCAAGCAAATCGACCCCAGGACATTCTTTGTAAGCCTAGTACTTATTCTATAGGTCTCTTTTTGCCGAACCGCTATGTTACAGGGATGTAAACACATCAGCATCGGTTGTCAAGCGATGGTGGAGGGGGACAAACACAGATACACAAACACACTTACATATATATATATACATATACATATATACGACGGACTTCTTTCAGTTTCCGTCTACCAAAACCACTCACAAGGCTTTGGCCCGAAAGTAGAAGACACTTTCCCAAGGTGCCACGCAGTGGGACTGAACCCGGAACCATGTGGTTGGTAAGCAACACAGCCACTCCTGCGTCTATAT
>NC_069003.1:19768219-19776959 GCF_001194135.2 Octopus bimaculoides
ATTTATTCACCACTCTATGTTAACATTTCTGTGCCAAACTTATCCAGTGACTGGTCCATTGGATTTAGACGTTTGGCACTTCTTCAGGAGTAGTTGAATAAAGTTGACACACTCAGTTGTATATATCAGTTGAATAAAGTTAAAACATGGTCTGGTTTCCATGTTTTTTTCATTACAGTATTAAAAAAATATATTTTGTAATGGTCATAAAGTTAAATTAGCACTTTCATACATAGAATATAGATAGATAGATAGACAGACAGACAGATATATAAGCCCCTTCAGTCATGAATGACCATGAGATTGCACCTAGAAAACAGGGCTGTGGAGTTGAAATAAAAAACTTTGACTCCAACTCCTCTACTATTGGCACCTCTGACTCCAACTCCTCTACTATTGGCACCTCTGACTCCAACTCCTCTTTATGTAATTAAGTGATTGTGGTCTACATATCTCATAAAGCATATGCATACGCTTGTACTTTGAGTAGGCCTATATGTTATAACTGGTTTATATTAAAGAATAAAGATGTCGGAGTTGATATAGTCTTACCGACTACGACTCCAGCTATCCCTTAATTGTTTCTGACTCCAACTCTAAAGCCCTGCTAGAAAGTTACCCTCCAAGGTACAGATCCAGACAAGGTGGTTTGTGGAAGACCTTTCCATGCCACTAGTGTTGTCTAAAAGAAAAGCAAAGGCTGATACAGCTTGGCACCAGTGATTTTGGCAACTCCGTTCTATGGCTGAGTGAACTGCAGCAATGTGAAATAAAGTGTCTTGCTTAAGAACACAATACCCAGCCCAGTCTAGGAATCAAAGTCACAACCTCACAATTGTAAGTTTGACGTGCTAACCACTGCACCATGCACCTTCACACACACACACACACACATACATCAATATTTAATGTCCCCTTTTCCATGCTGGCCATGGGTCTGACAATTCAACATCAACTGACATGAAGGCAACTATGCCTAACTCCAATGTCTGCTTTGGCTTGGTTTCTACAGCTGAATGCCCTTTCTAATGTAAACCACTTCATATACACATGCTTACACAGACATACATTACACACGTACACACAGGAGAAAAGGAGACAAACAGTTTATTTAGGTTAGCCAGTGACTTTTTCTTAGGAGTTTCTGAAACATGTACTCAGGTCCTAGGACAGGGGAAGAATAAATACCTTTGATTACATATGGGCACACACACACACACACAGACTTGTGTGTCTAAATTTATAGGAAAAATATAATCATGAACTTAAGGAATTCAATTCACAACTCGAAAGTTCTAGCTTCGATCCCACTGTACAGTGGGCCAATGCCTTGTGAGTGGAATTTGGTAGATAGGAATTGTGTGAAAGACCAGTGTGTGTGTATGTGTGTTCATGCATCTGCTTCTATTGGTGTGTTCTATTGCATCCTTTTGTCAAATGATAACTTTACCATCCAATAGAGTTCAATAAAATAAGTATCATCCTAGGGATGACATGATTCACAAAGAAACTTTTGAAGACAGCCAAATGAATAGAACCAGTAAAAAGAAAACTTCAAATGGACAGAAAGATTTAAACAGACAGGTAGAGAGAGGGGAGGAGATGAGGGGGCGAAGGGGGAGAAAGAGACAGACAGATAGGTAGATAGATAGGCAGGCAGGTAGATATGTCCATAGATAGACAGGCAGACAGATTAACAGATAGAGAGCTAGACATACACCCAGGTGGACAAACAGACAGGTATGCAGGCAGATAGACAGAAAGCAGACAAACTGGCAGACAGTCAGAAAAATAGGCAGACAGAATATAAATGTTAAATTGGGGTTATTATTTCAAAGCAAGTTTAATAACAACAGAACATTTCTTGATGGCATGAGTAGAGATTCGATACCAAGTGTGGAATCAAATTGATTGTAGACATTTTGGTTGACTAAGACTTTCAAGTTTCGCCTAATGGCTAATTCAGCCAGATAGACACACAGCTAAACAGACAGAGGCAGGCATACATACAGACAGACAGAATCAATAAGCAACAGCCTAAAAATCCAGCAGTGAAGCAGAACTAAGGCAGAATATTAATATAATAAAGGTGTGTTGAAGACAACAATGGATTTGTGGTAGAACAAAAATACTTCCTTCATGACTCACAACGTTTATACTTTTAGTGCTTTCTGTTTTCTGACAGTGGTGGTCGTGCTTGGACACAGCTTAAAAGAGTTCCATTTTACATTGATTATATTGATTTGACTATTGTTCTGGGAGATTTTTTTGTTTGTTTTTGTTACATGCTTGTTTCTGTATGGTTCTCATTGATACTGCTTGAGCAAGTGTGCATCCGTTTGTGTCTCCAGCAAACAATACAACCTGTAACTTGGTGGCCATTTTTTGTTTCATACAAAGACGAATGGACTGAAAATACACTTCAGTCAATGATAACCAAATAGGAGTTGGCAACAAGGGCATCCAGCCATAGAATTACTGTCTCTATCAGTCTCATCCAATCCATGTCGATCATGGAAAAATGCAAACAAAATAATGCAATGATAGCAATGATGATGTTGAGGAGGATGGTAGTGGTGGCAGCAGTATGGATGGTGGTGATGTTTGTGGTGTTGGTGGTGGTAGTGGCGTAGGTGGTCATGGTGTTGATGATGATGGTGTTGGCAGTGATGTTGTAGTGTTGATGATGACAATCGTGAAAGTGATGACAGCAATGGTGATGATGATGACAATGAAAATAATGACAACAATGGTGATAATGATGACAATGATGATGATTAAACTGAGATTAAGTAAGGCATCAAAACTTAGAAGTGAACAAAAGAACCTTTATGAAATCAGGCTAGAAACAAAAGTCAAATTTCTCTGACTTTAAAAACTGTAAAAAGAAGAAAAAATACAAGTAATTATCATGACTGGGATATCTCTGATCATAAATCTGCTTGTTCAGAGTAACTATCACCATGAGCATAATAGTTCAGCCACTGGACCATGTGACATCACAAGTAAAGTAACAACTCACTGGACCAACAAAATATTAGGTTTTCCTGAAGTATGCACCCGTGCATGCACACATGCACACACACACACACACACACACACACACACACACACACACAAGCATGCACAAATGCAATGAGCATGCAAAGCACAATTGAAAGACCATAATCCTAGAAGAGCTTAAGTCACACAAAAATCAATGTTTCCATGGTTTTAAGATGATCAAATTTAGTTTATCTTAAAAACCATGGAACAAACCTAATTGTATATAATGAGATTTTGATTACTGTTTGCTGCACTACATTTTATGTGGGATGAATGGAGGGATACATGCATACACACACACTGCACACATAAGCTTATTTTATCATTATTTTATCAAATCTGGATTGTTCAAAAAGCAAATCTCTGCCAGATATTGAACTCTAAATAATGAAGAACGGAACTAAACTCCATAATGCATTTAACCTATCAACTAATAATGATAATGCTTTCAGTTAATAAGGATGATCCTTTGCATTCTGAGTTGAAAATCTTTTTAGGGGTTAAATCTTGCTTAACATTCTCCTGGAGTTAATAAAATCAAGTATCAATTAAGTGCTCAGATTGATATAATCAACTTACACCCTTCCCCAAAATGTCTGACCTTATGCTCACATTTACAAAATCATTATTTCAAGCATAACACAAGACCACATACTTTGGAGATGTATACAAATTAATTTTATTGATCCTCAGTACTTAACTGGTACCTTATTTTTCCATACCCAGAAAGACGAAAGGTAAAATTGATCTCAACAGTGTTTGTAATCAAAACAGAAATGTAAGTAGGTATTACATGATGCTAATAATAGTTTCTCATAAAGGTACAGGGCTAGAAGTTTGGAGAGAGGGAAAGTGGGAGTAGTCGATAGAAATCAGGGGTTCTCAATCATTTTTTATTTATGGACCCCTCTGATTACTATTTTATTCTGGTGAGCCCCCATAGCCATTTGATGTTTAAAACTAGTTTTATAGAAACCTCTTTCAAAATTCCTGTTTTTGTTTTTCCCACATTAACTTATATAGGTTGAACTATGTGAAATGTTAGAAAAAGAAACCTAGCTGTTTCTTGCAATACATACCAATACATATATCTAAAGCAAAAATTTTTTCGGGGGCCCTTAAAATACAATTGTGGTTGTACAAGTTACTATTGTGTTGCATGGACCCCACACAATCTTATATGGACCCCAGTTGAGAACTATTGATTTAAATGATCTTCATACACAATTAGTACTTTATTTTATTGACTGGCAAAGTTAACCTGCACTGGGATTGAAGTCAGAACATTAATAAATACAACAGGGCAAAACTGAAAAGTCATTTTACGATTTTATAACAACTGACGGCAGACCCTTACCACAGCATACATGGATGAGCAATGAAAGCCCCTAGAACTGAAGGGGCTTCTGAGAAACTTCTAATGTATCTATGTTTCAAGAGGACACGTAACCTTGTATACTTCTATAATTCACTTCATTTATAATTAATTAGCAACTAATGAGATGATATAAAGCCACTTCTATAGCAGCTTAAACAAGTTACCTAGAAATATAAACACACAGAAGTTTCTAGAAAGTATTCAGAAATAAATTTTTATTATCATGTAAATGGTTGCAGGCAGGACTGCATGACTAAGAAGTTTGTTATGCAATTACATAGCTTTGGGTTTGGTCTCGATGGGTGTCAACTTTAGCATGGATCTTCTAAGACTGTTGCCAGAAACTGACCTAAATCTTAAATGAAACTATGTAATTGTGTAGAGAGAATGTGTGTGGAACCCCTGTCAAGTGAACATGGAACCTATTCTACAGTTGTGAACTTATTTCATTGCCTGGCTAAACACCATCACCTGGTTTTGGGAGGCTTTAATCCTTTAGTACAGTTTTTCTCAACCTTTTTAATATCCAGGCCAGAAAAATTTATTATATTTAAGAGAGAAGACTAAAAAAAGAAAACAGTAGAGTGATGGAATTTAATGTGAAACTTAATTTTGCTTTCAACCTTCAACTAGTTTGTTAAAACAAGGGCTCATGGTGGAAGACACAGTACGCAAAAGCTGGATGACATGATGGTCAATCAATCAGTTACAATATTTTGTCTTGATACCCACTAGTTTGCTGAAAAGTGTTTCACACACATGTTGACCCAAATACCAAGGAATTTTTATATGTGTTAACAATCAAATTAGGATATTTCCCATCTAGGTTTCAACTCCAGAAGCCCAGGAGTTCCATTTGAAATTTGTCAGAAGTGGTTAATGCATGCATCTCCATAGGTTCTAAAAATATTTTCCTCGAGGACAAAGAATCCTTGATGTCATCAAAGCAGTGTTTAGATTTGTCAATCAAGTTACTCCTGTGGTGCTTAGTGCATGACTTGTTGCCCTTGTGCTCAGAAAGTGATGAGAAATGGGTTGTAGTGTCAAGTGCAACTAGAATCTTCCAAAGGTAAAGCTTTGCAATGAAAGCAAACACTGTGCTGTACAATTCATGGAAGAGCTTGTCCTTACCTTGTAGGTCATGGTACAAAGTCAAAAGGTGTGCAGTAATATCAACAATGAAAGCCAAATCAGCAATCCATTCTTTGTTGCTAAGCTGAGGGAAGATTATCTTCCCTTCAGCTAAAGTTTTTTATTTCTGGGAGAAGTTTGAAGAACCTATTGAGGTATGTGGCATGGCTTAACCATCAAACAGTGGTGTACTTGAGCACATCTCCATAGCCGGAATCAATATCCACTAGAAACTACTTAAAATTACAATGGTTCAGGACTTTTACTCAAATCCAATTCATGACTGAAATTGCAGCCTGTCACAATGGCTATTTTCAGTGACTTAGCAATGATATTTTCCTGATGTATAATGCAGAAGAAAGGTTCTCTGCTTGCCATCTGACAATGAGTCCGTGAAGATCTTGTTTCTGTCCAAGCATAGAAGAACCTCCATCTGTGGCAATGAAAACAGCTTTGATGGATCCAAAAGTGTTTGTTGAAGGCTTGCACAAAATTCCCAGAACATATCTGTCCCTTTTGTTGAGGCATGAATGGAACACAATATAAATAAATTCTTTATAAATCTGGAAATCTGGCATGACTCCCCTGGTGAACACAGCTAATTGCTCTGTATCAGTAATGTCTTTTGTGCTGTCAAAAGTGATAGAGTAGCAAATAAAATCTATCAACTTACTGAGAAGCTGGTCATGTAGGTCATTAGATATGCATTCAACTCAAGTTAGCCTGTCTTGCTGAGCTGCATTTTCTTAGCTTTTTGCTGAATGCTAGAACAACATGCTTCAGGGAACATAGCTATAACCTGTTTCATGATTTTGCCATCTGAATATGGCATTATGTGGCAAGCCAGAAGGTGACTAATCCTGTATGATGCCATTGTTACATCTTTAGACTCATTTATATGTTTGAAGAAATTCATTGCTTTAGCATATATACTGGCTATATCTGGCCCAAATATTCTACCTCGTCAAACTGACCAGATAAAGCCTCTCATATCTACCCAACAATGTCATTCTAAAAATAAACAATCACATCATCAAAGTCTCAAGGCTACAAGATAATGCTGCATGATTAATTCACAACAATGTAAATAAACAAGCATTACATATAACAGAATAATCTGAATTCTAAAGGGTTAACAGAGTTAACTCTGCTGCAAACATTTGGACCAGGACCTCAGTGTAAGGACAGAATAACTAAATATCTTGATGTATTACATCCTACTGTAGTAACTCATTTGACTCTTATTTCTTCCTCTGTTTTTTTAATATCATTCATGGAGGCCTGACAAAAAGGTCAAGGTTGCTACCTTCCCATCCAAGACTAAAGTATAAAAGAGATATTTTTCAGACACTCATGCCAGCATGGGAGCTGGATGTTAAACAATGATGATGATGATATTAACCTTGAATAATTTAATGCAAAGGTTACTCAAACGTATCTTGTAATTTGTGATAAACGAAAGTTATTCATTTATTCTTCTCTGCTAACAAAACTTGCAATAATTACAAAAAGCAAAAACAAAAAAAAAGATGAAAAAGTAAAAAAGAAAAATGTTGAGAAAAGAAGAGAAAAGTTAAAGGAGTGAGGAGTGAGCAGAGCCAGAGGAGAAAAAATAAGAAGAATATCATTTAATGCTTGAAAAATGTAATTTAAAACAAAAAAATTATTAAACTAAAATTAGTTAAAATTTAAAATAAAATGAAATGATTATCTGAGATGGTTCATTTCCTTAAGTCAACATTGTAGGTTCAATACTTGAGTAGTTGAAGGTTTTATTGGTTAGAAATTAAATTATGTAATTCAGTCAATTATTTTATTCATTGATTAAAATGAAAGGGGATCGTGTTTACTAGATCGCTAGTTGGTTGGTTGGTTGGTTGTCTGGTGGAAGTGAAGGAATCATATTCAAGGACTAGCATTTTCTTAACAAAGATAGTGTTTTTTTTTTTATCAAAAAATTTCACAAAGAAACAAACACCTAGAAGAAATAAAGTTCAACAGGTATAGGCGTGACTGTGTAGTAAGGAGTTTGCTTCCTAATCATATGGTTACAGGTACAGTCCCACTGTATGGCACCTTGGCAAAGTGTTTCCTACTACAGATTTGAGCCGACCAAAGTCTTCTGAGTGAATTTGGTAGATGGCTACAGGAATGCGCTTGTGTGTGTGTGTGTCTGTGGTTGTCCCACACCACTGCTTGACAACTGGTGTTGGTATATTTACGGCCCCATAACTTAGTAGTTCAGCATTTGATACGATAAATAGAAAGCTTTAATAATACATATATAAACTAGAGTTGATTTGTTTGATTAAAACTGTTCAAGGTGGTGTCCAAGCATGGCCACAATCCAATGACTGATCAAGTGGAAGAAAGATGAAAGGCAAAAATAGCAGCCAAATCTCCCTCACACCACACACACACAGTTTAAAAACAATAATAGTGAAAGATAGAAACTGTTGGAATGGTTATACATGGAATGCCTTTGACCACAGACCTGGAAGAGTGGGAATAAACAACAAAAAGGTTTCTATGCTTCCAGAAGTAGATTCTGTCTTCCTTTTTTTTCTTTTTGTTTTTTAGTGAAATCAAAAGATCCCAATATTTAACAATTCTTGTTATATTAACAGTTTTTTTAATTTGTGACATATGTCCTGTTGGTCCTTGTCAAAGGCTGGGTGAAATGAAGGTGTAGAAGTTATATTATTCATATGCACATATATATGCATACATGGTTGGCACTCTGTTGGCTACAGCGACGAGGGTTCCAGTTGATCCGATCAACGGAACAGCTTGCTCCTGAAATTAACGTGCAAGTGGCTGAGCACTCCACAAACATGTGTACCCTTAACATAGTTCTCGAGGAGATTCAGCATGACACAGAGTGTGACAAAGCTGGCCCTTTGAATTACAGGCACAACAGAAACAGGAAGAAAGAATGAGAATAGTTGTGGTGAAAGAGTATAGCAGGGTTTGCCACCACCCCCTGCCGGAGCCTTGTGGAACTTTAGGTGTTTTTGCTCAATAAACACTCACAAAGCTTCGGTCTGGGAATCGAAACCGCTATCCTACGACCGCAAGTCCGCTGCCCTAACCACTGGGCCATTGTGCTTCTACTGCATACATACATATAGACAGATATATGCATACATATATAAAAATGCACATGCATCTCTCTCTCATATATAT
>NC_069003.1:19777065-19785122 GCF_001194135.2 Octopus bimaculoides
GATAGATAGATAGATAGATAGATAGATAGATAGATAGATAGATAGATAGATAGATAGATAGATAGATAGATAGATAGATAAATTTAAAAGCACCCAGTACACTCTGTAAAGTGGGTGGAATTAGGAAGGGCATCCAACTGTAGAAACCATGCCGAAGCAGACAATAGTAACTGGCACACTCATCTGGCATGCCAGCTCTTGTCAAACCATCTAACCCATGCCAGTGTGGAAAACAGTTGTTAAATGATGCTGTGTACAGGGTGTGATGGGTAAATAGCACCATGATGCAATTCACTTTGCAGAAATTTGGAAACGCCATACTGTACCGCTTAGCATTCATCCGGAAGCTCCAAAACAAACATTTCAGAGTGTTTGGGTGTCAATCTGAGTACAGTGCATAAAAATCAAACATTCAGTCAACATCATGGTGTTTGGAGTGATCATTAACGATGGCGACTTTATGCCTCCATTCATCTTCCAACACAGCCTCAGACTCAACATGGAGGCTTACATCAAGTGCCTGGAGGAGGTAGTGCTGCCCTGGGTCAAGAGGGTGGCTGCTGGAACACCCTATGCCTGGCAACAGGACTCTGCACCATGCTACATAAGCAGGAGAATCCAGTCATGGCTGTCAGACAATTTCTGCAACCACATTACCCCTAACATCTGGCCACCTAACTCCCCAGACTGCAACACCCTTCTTTATTATGTGTGGGCTGCAGTTGAATGAGAGACCAACAAAACTCTTTGTAACACCAAAGATGAACTGAAGGCAAGGATTATGGCAGCATTTACCAACTTGAACAAGGAGACTGTCCAGAAGAGTTCCGAAGTCATCTGGAGGCCATAGTTGAAGCCAATGGCAATGTTATTGAATAAATTTACTCTTTAGTATTTCAAAATACTTTAATGTAATTTTGGTAAATGTAACTGTTAAAATGAGAAGTCAGTGTTATTTTCATTTTTGCATAATGGTAATTTTTGCTGCACCCTATATATAATATGCATGTGTGTTTGTGTGTGTATTATATATGTATATAGGTGCAGGTATGGCTGTGTGATAAGAAGCTCGTTTCCCAACCACACAGTCCCAGGTTCAGTCCTACTGCATGGCACCTTAGATAAGTACCTTCTACTACACGCCCAGGCTGACCAAAGCCTTGTAAGTGGATTTAGTAGTCGGAACCTGAATGAAATGTGTGTGTGTGTGTGTGTGTGTGTGTTTCTCCCTCTCTTTATTTGTTCCCCACCACTGCTTGACAACTGGTATTGTGTTTATGTCTCTATAATTTAGTGGTTTGGCAAAAAAAACAAACTGATAGAATAAGGACCAGTCTTAAATAAAAAAAAAAGATGAAAATGTAAGTACTGGGGTTGATTCATTTGACTAAATATTCCCCAAGGTGGTGCCCCAGCATGGCTACAGTTTAATACTGAAACAAGTAAAAGATAAAAGATACATACATACACACATTTACATATATGCACCTATTTCAATGTTTGTGTTTTTATATATTAATATACTTACACATTTACATACATGCACACACACACACACATATATATACATATATATATATATATATATACACACACACACACACACATATATATATATACACACACAGACACCCATAAACATTTACATATATACACATATATCTATACAAACACATATACACACAAATATACATACATATACATCAATTACAAAAAATAATTTGATTATTCGTCACTCATCACAGCTGGAATCACAGCACTTGGCAAAAGTACCCCCTGCTTTAGTTGTTGCCAGTCAAAGACCTACAAATAACATCAGCAATCAAATTTACCCTTCTTAAAACTGAAAAATACATCAAACAATTTTCTCTGATGTTAAGAAATTTTTCAAAATTAATTCTCAGTCTCTCCCAGTGCTTCTGTTTATTTTAGCATTAATCAGAGAGAGAGAGAGAGAGAGAGTGTGTGTGTGTGAGCGTGTGTATGGGCGTGTGTGTGCATGCATGTATTTCTAACATTTATAACAGCAAGAAACACCAAGGCAATCCATAATTTCTTTATTAAAGATCTAAAGATTTAGATTTGGAAATATCTGCAAAGTTGAGAAATATAGATTTAATGATGTTTTTAACTATGAAGGATGGAATTTGGCCAAAAGAAATGTTAAAACTTGATGGATGAATGTGGAAAAAAAACTTCTTTCCAAATCAAGCAACATTCACATCATTGGTTTCTGTCTCACATTACACTTTTTTCCCTGACTTGTTTCAGTCATTAGACTGTGCCCATACTGGGGCACCAGCTTTTAAAATTTTTATTTGAATGCATTGTCCCGAGTACTTTCTTCTTTTTAAAGCCTGGTACTTATTCTATTTTGCCAAATTGCTCAGTTACAGGGATGTAAACACACCAACAATGATTGTGAAGTGGTGGGAGACAAACAGACACAAAAATATGCATGCACACGCACACACACATCCGATGGGTTTCTTTCAGTTTCTGTCAACCAAATCCATTTACAAGGCTTTATTTAGTTGACTCAATGCTATAACAGAAAACACTTGCCCAAAGTGCCACACAGTGGGACTGAACCCAGAACCATGTGATTAGGAAGCAATGTTAAAAATATGCGACAACAAGTACCCAAATACTGATGTTTCTTAAAAAGGTGCCATAAACTAAGGAAAGTGGTCAAAGAATATTTTACACACACACATCATCATTATCTAATCTTTTCATTACTATATTTGTTTTGAAATACATAGCCTTTGTTTCAATTAATTTTTAAAATAATGAAAAATTTATGGAAGTAACATGATCATTATTAAACTGGGTTTGGGAATATAACATTAAATCTTAATGAAAGGTTTGAATTTAGATCACTTTAAAACCGGAAATTGATATGACAGCACCAAGAGCAGTCTGAGCCAGGTTTGTATCAAAAGGGTTAACACCAGTCTTCCTTGCTGACATGAATTGGATAGTTTGACAGAATCCAATGAACTGGAGGACTGTATCAAGCCACAAAGGATGTTTTGGCATGGCTTCTATGATTGGGTGAGATTCCTAATGCCAACTACTTTACAAAGTATATTAGGTAGACTCTAATTCAATACACTTCTCTCTTCCTCTCTTTCTCTTTCTATCTTTCTTTCTTTCATATGTTCTCATTCCAAACTCTAGCCATTTCATACTCTCTCTCTCTCAGTTCTAGTCCATATTCCCCTCCTCTCTGTCTTAGATCTATTCCTTCCTCTTCCAACTATCCTTGTAGTCCCATACCAGTTCCTCTCATTCTCTCGCCCCTCTCAGTTCTAGTTCCATTCTCCTCCTCTCTCCACTGTCACTCAGGTCTAATTGCTTACCCTTTCCTATCCCTTTCTCTCAGTTTTAATCTCTCGCTCTTCCTTTTCTCTCTCAGTTCTAGTCAAAGTTAGTCCTCCTATGCTTCATTACTTACCATCAAATTACCAATTCATGAAACAAACTCCTTTATAGCATGACACTGTAACATCCATTTCTTCCTGTCCAAATGATTGATTGCAGCTTTCTCCAACTTACTAATTTACTATATGAATACCATAGCAATATACATCACCAATGAGGGAGTTTTAACATAATCTACCACCCTACTAGAAATAGCAGCTCAATCTCCTTCGAATCACACTCAAATGAAGGATACACTGATATGCAAAAAGACAGGATGGTCATGGTTGGAACACCTTTCATTACACGTCATCTTCATCAAGGCTGACTTGGGACTAAACAACAACAGCCACAATGATAAATGAACATGGATTATTCCTGGCCATTGCACTGTCACAAGTCCTATGACTCATAGAGCTGGCTCCCCAGTTTCCATGTCATATAAGTGAGCAAGAGCACAACATTGTCCCTAAATGGGATGCCAGTCTGTTGTAGGGTTACTCATTTACAGCTGAGTGGACAGGAGCAATGCGAATTGAAGTGTTCTGCTTAAAAGCATAATGTACCTCCCAATCTGGGAATCAAAACCATGATCTTGTGATTGTGAGTGCAACGCCCTAACCACTGGTCCACACACTTTCACATTCCTAACTGCTGAGGAAGCATCTATATGTCTGATCAGCTTGCTAGAAACAGCAATCAGACCTCTCCTATGTCTTAAAAAAAATAAATAAATAAAAAGTTGCATTGCATGATGTAGTTCTTGGTATGTGAAAAGTCAGGATGGTCATGACCGGAACAACTTTGGTTATAGGTCTGCTCAATCACTGCTGGTAACAAAACAATATGGTTCATTTCAACTGAGAGTACATTTATGTGCCTGTTCGGTTCATTAGAATCAGCACCCAAATTGCCCTCAACTGACACCCTACTACGGAGCTTTTGAAACTTTGCACAATAGTGACAAGCATGCTTTTAAAAAAACTTTGTGACACCTTAGTGTTTTGTTAGTGACACAAAATTAATAAATAATCAATTAACCTTTTGCCTGCCCAAAACATTGTTCATGCTTGTTTTCAAAGATTTAGTTGGCCCTCATTTCATAAAGCGGAATGATGTAAAGTTTTCCTGTCATAAATCCTAAGTTACTATGGTAGTTGAAAAAAAAAAAAAATTGGGGATGTGTATCTATCAGGCACACAGTGACCAACAACAGAATGTTATAGTTGAGTCTACTGTGTAGACAATATATGCTTAGGTTGCAAATGAAAGTTTAAGGGGGCCATGGCCGTTTGCATGGTGATCGCATTTTATTGGTTAATTTTCAATCATCATCAACCAATGAGCAATAGTTTGGCATCCAGTTGTCTTCGAGAATTTTGTGTTACTCATTTTTGCCTTCTCTTCATTGTATGATATATCGTTTTAGATTTTGCTAATGACTTTCTAAAAATTAATATTATTAATATTTTTTCAAATATATTTCTTTATAGTATAGCTTATAATATGCTGGCTGCTGTTCATTATCTCTCTCTATGATAATAAACAAATACGACAATTATTATCGATTTTATTGTACATTTTTTAATATTGTGACAGTCACACTATTTCAATTGGTTGGCATTTGGGTGTCAAGTTTATTAGAGGCTGCCACACCATTAGGAGAAATACAATACATATATAAAATATTACAAGCATTGCTTTAAAAAGTACGAAACTAGAATAAAAAAATGCTCACGCTCAAAAGGGTTACAGAATGTCATAATAAACCTTAAAAAGTATGGGACAAGCATTGTTGCTGAAAAATATTGGAATCACTGTATGTTGTACATTCTGTGGCATCCTTTTATCACAAGAAATTTGTTGAGTTCATCGAAATTAAGTTATATTGAAAATTAATTAAGTTAAATTATCAAATACTCAATTTTAACAAAACAATTGTGTACAAATACTAATGTCATCTATACATAATTAATTCAATCTATGAATGACAATTTTTGCAAATTCACAAGTAATGAATCAAAAATAATTTAGTAATAATTTGTTTAATTTGCATAACTATTCCATTAATATGTGTATCATAATGTGAATTATCTTTGCTTATAATTATTTTGGTTTCATACTTTCGCTGTTATGTAGATTCGACTTCATCATAAATCCAGTATTGTTTTCTATTATCATGGTAATTTGCATGCAGCATGAAATATGTTTTTTATATATACTTTGGGATGAAGAGAATTATAATGAATTTATTTATTCAAAGTCAAAGGTCATATTTTGTACATTTTCAAATTTTTATATTAAGAACTCAGTATAATAATTATCATGACATTGTAATTCAGACACGAGTCTCTTTTCCTTTTAAGATGCCACAGAATGTACAACATGTAGTGATGCCAACATTTTTGAGGAACAATGCTAGTTCCATACTTTTTTTAAGGTTTATTATGACATTCTGTAACCCTTTTGAGCACGTGCATTTTTCAAACATATATGAATGCATGGATGGCAGGGAAATATGTTCTGTGTAATTCTTAATACACAGGACAGGCAAAAGGTTAAATATTACCTCATGTTTAATTATATATCAGATCTCAAATATAATAAACAGCCCAGTATTCATAAAAACTGGTCAGATTTTCACAATTCCACATGATATTGTCAACGACATACCAGAGTGCAGTGGCATACAGTTTGGAAGCCTTTACTGTATTATCTTAACACTTTAGCATTTAAACCAGCCATATCTGGCCCAAATATTCTCCCCGTTTTATGTTCAAGCTGACCAGATCCAGCCTATTACACTTATCCTACAATATTATTCTAAAAATAAACAATCACATTATTGAAACCTTGAAGTTTCAAGATGATGCATGATTAATATAAAATATGGATTAGTAAGCATTACATTTGACAGAATAATCTGAATGCTAAAGGATTAAGGAAAAGAAAAAAGAAACACCTTGGACAATGTAATCCCTGGTAATGCATGTGTGTAAGTATGGCTGAATGGTTAAGAAGTTTGCTTCACAATCACAAGCTCCAAGGTTCAATTCAAATGCATGACCTCTAGGGAAAGTGCCTTTTACAACAGCCTTGCATCGACCCAAACCTTGAGAGAGAAGGAAGATGAATGGAAACTATGTGGAAGTCCAATGGATGTATTGTACTTGTAATTTTGGGCATCTTGGTCAAGTGTCATTTTCTGTAGCTTCAGATGAGTGAAACCAGGTAAACAGAAACTGTACGGAATCCTGTCAGGTGGATTATACATGTATTTTTGGAATTTAAAGGTCCAGCCTTATACAATCTATCATGATAACTCTACCTGAATTACAATCTTTGGAACACCCAACCACTTAATACTATTTTTATGAGCTTCATCCAAAAAAAAGAAAAAAAGATGGAATGGTCACAACTGGAACATGTTGTCTGCTCAAAGAGCACTGAACTGGAGCTAAACAAGAACAATAACAAAACTCATTTCTCATTCCACTAACCTTCACTGTCTCTTTTACCAGATGGGTTTAAGTCACTTGTATTCAGCTGACATATCCTCACCATTGTCATCCCCACCTATCATCATCATCAGCAAGTCATCATCGTCATCATCATTATCCTCAATAACATTGTCAATATCAACATCATCATCCTCAATAGCATTGACATGATGATGATGATGATGATGATGATGATGATGATAGATAAAAACTTGTTTTGGTGAAGATTTAATTATATTTAATGGAAGCACTTTCTGAAATTTTACTGAAAACTGCTTCAAACCCTTGAAAGTGTTCCTGATGGATGCTTCCTCCTCCATCACAGATTAAATATAATCTCAATAACTTCAATTCCTCTATTACTTTTGAACGAAAAAAAAAAATGCAACAAATAAACATGGAAAATGGAAGGGAAAGTAATTCATGAAGAGAACACGACAAATCAATAGTCACAACCATGTACACACACACACACAAATTTACACTTATATACATACAATTTACTCCATGCCTGCATGGAAAAATGGTCAAAAAGACAGTGATGATGAGACTATATTCACACACACACACACATAATAAATGCTAAAACAAGTTCATTTCATACTTATATATCATCAGTGTTTTAGCATCCACTTTTCCATGCCCACATGGGTCGGACAGAAATTATTAAGGCAGGTTCTTACCAATTCTCACCAATCCTCACTTGTTTCTAAGTAAAGTAATACTTCTTCATGGTTAGACATGTCTCAGAAAAATGAAAACAAAGAACACCTTTTGCATGGTGACAACACTTGCTTATAACTACCATGTGATGTCAAGGCAAGGCGACGGTAAAACACACACACACACACACACATATATATATATAGTTCATAAAGGAAATGGAAGATGGATTTAGTATGAATCATTATTGAGCATGACAATCATTTCAACTCATCCTACATCTGTCCCATGGGGGTAGGGTATTGTGCATCTGGTTGCGTTGCATCAATCAGTGCACTTCAAGTGCAGATTTTCTGATGTAGATCCAGTGAAAATTGTATCGTTACTGTGGATGACATCAGGTAGCCCAAACAGTGAATGTGCTTTAACTGACATACTAATAGACATATACCCAAAGTCTATGTAATT
>NC_069003.1:19785175-19786465 GCF_001194135.2 Octopus bimaculoides
ATATATATATATATATATATATATATATATACATACAGAGTGTGGTGAATAAATTGTCTAAATTATGTAAAAGTGAAAATAACACTGACAAACTCATTTTAACAGATGTATTTTCCAAAATTACATAAAAGTATCTTGAAATACTAAAGAGTAAATTTATTCAATAACATCGCCATTGGCTTCAGCCATGGCCTCCAGATGACTTTGGAATCTCCTGCAACTCTTCTGGATGGTCTCTTTGTTAAGTTGGTGAATGCTGCTATAATCCTTGCATTTAGTTCATCTTTGATGTTACAAAGAGTTTTGTTGGTCTCTCACTCAACTGTGCCCTACACATAATAACAAAGGGGGTTGCACTCTGGGGAGTTAGGTGACCAGATGTTAGGGGTGGTGTGGTTGCAGAAATTGTGCCATAGTGCAGAGTCCTGTTGCCAGACATAGGGTGTTCCAGCAGCCACCCTCTTAACTCAGGGTAGCACCTCCTCCAGACACTTGATGTAGGCCTCTGTATTGAGTCTGAGGCAGTGTGGGAAGATGAATGGAGGAATAACATTGCCATCACTAGAGATCACTCCAAAGACCATGATGTTGACTGGATGTTTGATTTTTATCACACTTGGTACATATTTTGGGGACACAGCAAGCCAACACTTGTTCTCTATGTTCACTATCTGAACCTGGTAGAAATTTTTCTCATCTGAGAAAAACCAAAGATTGTTTGGTTGGAGGGGAAGCTTGAGTTTGTTCAAAAGCTTCATAGCACGGTCTTTCCTCTTGTTCTTGATGGCTTGGAATAAAAATTGACCCTGCCTCATCTTGTACGAGGAATACCAAATGTCTTCATGTACTACCTGCCTGATAAGAAACTCAGACACTCCCATGTCCCTGGCAATGGACCTAATTGACTTGCAGAGATTGTTGTCAATCATAGCCTGGATCTCACCGACAAATTCAAGAGTTCTTTTCTTATCAGAATGATCAGAGTGAGTATTCCGAGCTGTTGTACTTTCACAATCACCATTAGACTCATCCAACTCTTTCTGAATCCTCTGCACTGTCCTGATATTTTCACCCAGACACTCTGAAATGTTCGCATTGGAGCCTCCCATGTGAATACCAAGGAGTACAGCATGTCGTTTTCAAATTTCTGGCAGAGTGAATTGTGTCATGGTGCAGTTTTTCTCACAGACAGTGCCCAACTGTCCCTGTGCAGTCAACAAAATTAAAAACAAACAATGCGCATGTCCTAAATTAAAAATATAAATGGTGGCAATTTACCCTTGCACCCTG
>NC_069003.1:19786583-19792048 GCF_001194135.2 Octopus bimaculoides
GATCTCTCATATATACATTATTCATTATTGGCAGCATCATTTAGGTACATGTGTTTGTGTGTGGGAGAGAGAGATAGAGTTTGTGTGTGTGTGTAATTACATATACAATGTAACTATATATATATACAATGAGCTTCTTTCAGTTTCTGTCTACCAAATCTTTTCACAAGGCTTTGGTCAGCCTGGGCCTATAGTAGAAGACATTTGTCTAAGATGCCATGTAGTGGAACCAAACTCAGAAGTTCCAAGGCAAACTTCTTACCACACACCCATGCCTGTACAATTCACCTTTACTTCATTACAGCTTCAGTTTGAGTTACTTTCACACTCACAATCAATATATCTTAATATCAATCACTGAGCTATATCTGCTGATCTATCAACACATGGACAACTGTATTCTATCAAGATCTACACAGGACACTGTGGTTGTAGAGGAAAAGCTCACTAAGATAAGTCTCTCTCTACACTTGGATAACTGTAGGTTGTTCCGTCAAGATCTACAGTGTGTTGGAGGTACAGAAGGGAGGTATCACTAAAATTATGTACAATGATGAAAAGCTGTTACATTAAGTACAATGAACTTCTCCAGTACTAAATACATATATTTTAAACCTTTATACCATTTGGATATTTAACTCATATAAATTTCTGTGTATTTTTTAATACACTTGCTGCAATTACTCAAAATTGGCAGAATCATTAAGGCATAGTAAAAATACCTTGTGGTATTTGCTCCAATTCTTTACATTCTCACGTCAAATCCCACCACCTTCATCTCTAACCCCTCTGTAGTCAAGATAAAATACCAGTTAAGTACTGGGGTCAATTGTATTGACTAAAACCCCCTCCCAAAAGTTTCATGCTTCGTGCATATATTTGAAAAAAATTAAAAGTGGCATTCTAGTAAAATTGTTAGAATATCATACAAAATTCCAGGAAGTTTTTCTTCCAGCTCTCTACTTTCTGGTTTCAAATCTCACCTTTCATGATTGATGAAGTACCAGTTTAAGTATTAGGTTCAATGCTAGTTAGTAATGTCCTCCTCTCAAAATTACTGCCAATGGCTCCTGTACAGGTGGCACGTAAAATACACCATTTCGAGCGTGGCCGTTGCCAGTACCTCCTGACTAGCCTTCGTGCAAGTGGCACGTAAAAGCACCCACCACACTCTCAGAGTGGTTGGCATTAGGAAGGACATCCAGCTGTAGAAACTCTGCCAAATCAGATTGGAGTCTGGTGTAGCCATCTGGTTCACAAGTCCTCAGTCAAATCGTCCAACCCATGCTAGCATGGAAAGCGGACGTTAAATGATGATGATGATGATGATGATGATGTGGCAAGGTGGAAGAATCATTGTCACACTGGACAAAATGCTGTTCTGAGTTTAAATGATACCAAAGTCAACTTTCCTTTTATCCTTTCAGGATCAATTAAATAAGTACCAGTTGAGTACTGGGGTTGATGCCTTTAGTAGAAAGGAATATTATTATTATTATTATTATTACTATTATTATTTGGCATTAGGAAGGGCATCCAGCTGTAGTAGAAACAATTATTATTATTTGGTGTGAGGAAGAACATCCAGCCTTGGAAACCATGCCAAATCAGACTGGAGTCTGGTACAGCTTCTCAGCTTGCCAGCTCTGGTCAAACCAGCCAACCTATGGACAACAGATGTTAGATGATGATGATGATGATGATTATAGTAGTAGTAGTAGCAGTAGTAGCAGCAGTTTGATAACACAGTCCTGTCATTAACAAATCTTAATTAACCAAGTTTGTTTTTCAATTAATCATTTTGTTTTAACTATCATATTTTTTAATGCACTTAGATATTTTAAAACTTATTTTATGTCATAAATCATTAATTATATTAATTATAACAATGGCAGAGATCATAATAATTAATTCAGGGCCCTGTACCGATCTTAGGAATCATTAATTGTATCAATTTGTGATCTTTCACTAATTATAATAATTCATTTGTGGCCTTGTACCATTTGCATAACTTACTGAAGTGTGGCTTTGTTCTGACATTAGAATTGTCAGATTGAAAGACAAAATGCCTTGCAGTATTTATCTTGGCTCTTACATTGTGAGTTCAAATCCCACTCCAGTTCACTTTGCCTTTCATCTTTGCAGGATCACAAATAAAGTAAAAGTCTGCATAATCAAACTAACTTCACTTCCTCAAACTTCTATTTGAGAGTAGTGGACTGTCAAGAATTGTCAGAGAGTTAGAAAAGAAAATGCCTTGAAGTATTCCTTCCAGTTCTTTATGTTCTAAGTCAAAATCATAAAAAAAAGTTAACTTAGTCTTTCATACCTCTGGGGCCAACCAAATAAAGTAGCAGTTAAATATTTGAGTAAATTTAGTTGACTGCTCCCCTCCTCCATCAAATTTCATATCTTGAGATTATATCATCATTATTATTACTATTATTGACTGAGAGAGTAGTGCATGCTATCAAAGTGACACTGGGATAAAATATACGAAGACCAGTATACCCATAATGACAACCCATCTGATAAGGGAACACCAAGCAATGCATCACAACCATATGTGTGTGACATGGTGATTTCATATCAAGATAAACAGCGCATGACCTTGCAGGTAGGGCCCAGTTAGAATTTCTTCAGGTCAAGTAGCCCATCCTGCTCAAAAGGTCCTCAACTGAGAGTTGTTTAAGGATATTGAATGAAACACCGATGTTTCCAGTGGTGAATTATTCAAGCCCCAAGGAATTCCTCTCAACACATGGCTATGATGCTTCCTCACTATTTCTGCTTGCGATCAGAGATGTACATATCGTCAGCCACTAAAGGACATGCTCAGCTGGTTAAGGTCAAACAACTGACAAGCAAATCTGTGGTTTGGAGCGGAATATTTGCTGTAGCCCATCTTTTACACCAAGACAAAACATGTACGTGATAACACTTCCAATCAGTTGAGATCAGAAGCCATGAGAGCTAGTGTCTGATATTGCATAAGAGAAATTATCATCATTACCATTATTATTATTGAAAGATGAGCATTGTAGTTTGCTTGAAGCATTATATTACAGAAGTAGAATGATAAATAAAAATGGAAATGAGGAAAGCTTCTAACAATGCAGAGACAAAAGTTGAAAAACTTTAATATATTTCAGAAACAAAGGCCCATTTCAGAAGAGTACAGTCAAAGAAATACGTGTCTATGTAGCAATCTAACAATTCAAATGATAAGATCTACATGGACACATTTTTTTGACTGTACACTTCTGAAGATGGGCCTTTGCACCAGTTTGAAGCTTTCCTCGTTTCCCGTTTTATTTATGATTATTATTGAAGGCAGTGAGCTGGCAGAATTGTTACCATGCCAGACAAAATGCTTAGCGACATTTCATTTGTCTTAATGTTCTGAGTTCAAATTCCACTGAGGCCGACTTTTCCTTTCATCCTTTCAGGATTAATAAAATAAATACCAGTCAAGCACTAGGGTCAGTGTAATTAACCTAAAATTCCACTAAAATTGCAGCCCTTGTGTCAACATTTCAAACTATTATTATTATTATTGAAAGTGTTGTAATGTACAAGAAAGACCTCAGTGATCACTCAATGCCCTTCCCTTTTCTTCGGTTGCATTTAATGTAGGATTCCATGGCTGTGCCAGTAATTATCATTCATGATAAAAGCTTTTGACGGGATTAAATTTGGTAGTCAATAAATAGGGTTATAAGATTATCAACAAAAGATGGAAGTAAACATAATACTTAATTCTTTTGAAAAATGTTTAAACTGGTAAGTCATAGCTTCTTAGAAATAAACCAAATTTTAATATCATTTGGTAGATGAATTATCCATGAGATTTCTAGAAAACTAACCATAATTAGAAGAACATAGAGCATAAAAGTCTTTAATGGTTTCACTTTAAGAAATTGCAAAAGTTATTTGCAGTGAGTAATCTCTTAAACTTAGGTTATATGTGACAAATATGAAAGAAGGTTGATTTAGTGCAGAAATATTTGAAATTTTAGAGGTTCTTTATTTATTCTTTGGTGTTCAATATTTCCTTTGTTTTTTGGGAGTTCTTTGTTGTTGTTTTTTATCTTTCCATATGATGAAAGCTTAGAATATTTTCTACAAACAGAGATGAAAAGAATTCTATGGTTAAGAAAAAAAAAGAAAGATATTAAAGACACTGAAAAATGAGGAGCCAAATGGTATTTTGCTATAATTATTTTCACCTTTTTTACATCAATTTACATTTAATAATAATAATAATTCCTAAGTATTATTCATGTTATAGAAATATATCCAACCGAGTTAATAGCTATTTCCCTAAGTACTTTAGCTTAAAGCTGATAATTCCAACAGAATAGTGTTATATAATGGCATCATTGAAATAAAAAAGAAAAATTTCAAAAAAAGGTTCTTCTGAAACGAAAATAATTCAGTAACAAGAAAAGAATTTAAGAAATAGCTTATAAAATCTATAGTCACATATCTGCCAGGTATAAAAATGATTGAATTCTGAAACTATTACAATTCCTCTGTGCTTCCATAGATTCACAAAATTCACAAAATTTCAAAGAATAACTTTTTCCTTTAATTTTTGTTTTTGCTTATTTATTATTTTCTGTTTTATATTTTTACCTTGTCCCATGTTAATATGAATAAAATGTTCAGCAGTTTTTTTTTTTTTTGGTTTTATTTTTTTTGTAAGTTTCAACAAAGGTGCAAGTATGGCTGTGTGGTAAGAGGTTTGCTTCCCAAACACATGGCTCCAGGTTCATTTGCACTGCATGACATCTTGCACAAATGTCTTCTACTGCAGCCCCAGGCCAACCAAAGATTTGTGAGAGGATTTGCTAAATGGAAACTCAAAAAAAGCCTGTTGTGCATATATGTATATATCTATGTGAGAGTGTCTTTGTGTTTGTCTCCCATCAATGCTTGACAACCAGTGTGGGTTTCTTTACATTCCCATATGTTGCAAATTTGGTAAAAGAGACTGATTGAATAAGTACCAGACTTGAAAAAATAAGTAGTGAGGTAGATTTGCTCAACTAAACCCTTCAAGGTAGTGCCCCAGCATGGCTGCAATTCAATGACTGAAACAAGTAAGAGAAATGGTTGCTGGGGGTTTTTTCTTTCATTTATTCTTTTTGAATATAACTGCCTAAATAGACTGAGGTAGTAGAGTTAATACAGGGTGCAATGGGTAAATTGTCACCATTTTATATTTTTGATTTCGCACATGTGCATTGTTTTTGATTTTGTTGACTACACAGTATAGTAGGGTCAGTTCGGCACTGTCTGTGAGAAAAACAGCACCATGGTGCAATTCACTCTGCCAGAAATTTGGAAATGACATGCTGTACTTCTTATCATTCATGCTGGAAGTGATAAAACTCATACATCCCATCAACATTATGGTGTTTGGAGTGATCACTAGTGATGGCGACTATGTCTCCATCTTC
>NC_069003.1:19792058-19798794 GCF_001194135.2 Octopus bimaculoides
GGTGTTTGGAGTGATCACTAGTGATGGCGACTATGTCTCCATCTTCCCACACAGCCTCAGACTCAACACAGAGGCCTACATCAAGTGCCTGGAGGAGTAGTGTTGCCCTGGGTCAAGAGGGTGGCTGCTAGAATACCCTACGTCTGGCAACAGGACTCTGCACCATGCCACACAAGCAGAACCCAGTCATGGCTGTCAGACAATTTCTGCAACCACATCACCCTTAACATCTGGCCACCTAAATGCCCACACTGCAACCCCCTTGATTATTATGTGTGAGGTGCAGTTGAACAAAAGACCTACAAAACTCCTTGTAACACCAAGGATGAACTAAATGCAAGGATTATAGCAGCATTCACCAACTTAAACAAGGAAACCGTTCAGAAGAGTTGCAGGAGATTCCAAAGTCATCTGGAGACCATGGCTGAAGCCAATGGTGATTATATTGAATAAATTTACTTTTTAGTATTTCAAAATATTTTTATGTAATTTTGATAAATATATCTGTTAAAATGAAATGTCAGTGTTATTTTCGTTTGTGCATAACTTAGATGACAATTTATTCACCGTGTCCTGTATGTATGTATGTATGTATGTATGTATGTATGTATGTGTATATATATATATATATATATATATATACATACATACATTATATGTATATACAGACATTATATAAATATATATATATATATATATATATTATCTTTAAAGCAGTGAGCTGGCAGAATCATTAGCTCCAGGCAAAATGCTTAGCAGCATTTTGTTTGTCTTTATGTTCTGAGTTCAAATTCTGCCGAGGTCAACTTTGCCTTTCATCCTTTCAGAATTGATAAAATAAATACGAGTTGAACACTGAGGGTGATGTAACCAACTTAGCCCCTACCTCAAAATTGCTAGCCTTGTTTCAAAATTTGAAATTAATATCTATTGTTGCAAAATGCAGCCTCCTGACACCGACAAAGCTCCAAGGACAAAGTCAGCAGCTGGGAAACTGCGGGCCAGCCCAGGAAGCCAACTTGCTTAGAAAGGAAGTAGTAGTCATACCTGGTTGGATGTCTTGTGTAATGTGATTCTACACTAACTGGGTTCACTTTGACTGGTCATATCACATCTTTACACCAACTGTCTTTGTTGTCAAATTCACACTGACTATTTTCATAGCCAACTTCACACTCGCTATCTTCGTTGCCAACTTCACACTCGCTATCTTCGTTGCCAACTTTACACTGACTGTCTTTTTACTGTTTGTTTACACTGCCATCTTCACACTCTGCATTCATTACATCACTGACTTCACACTCTGCGTTCTTTACATCACCCATTCACACGTGTTCCTTCACCAGTTCAAATCATCTACCTCACAGCCAAGATGCACAAAAAAACAACGTGTCACATGATCAATAAGGTTATTTCTCCTTTGTAACACTATATTGCTTTACTTAACCTAATTGATGACAGACATAACAATGTGGTCCTTAGACCAGCTCATAAAAAGAATCTTATATCCAAATCATGGCAGTCTGTAGTCCAGCATTCCAAGAAGTATCTACTGTATTCTAGGTTCAATTTCACAGCAAAGCAACTTAGGCAAGTGTTTTGTACTATAATCTTCTGTCAATCCAAGCCTTGTCAGAGAAATTGGATAGACAGAAAATGTGTATAAGCTTGTTGGGTGGATTACTGTACTTGTAATTCAAAGGCCCAGCATTGTCACATGTTGTTTTAGGCTGATCTGGCTTAGTTCACCTATGTTCCTCAATTATGTATAAAGTTTCTACCACTGGGCAAGAGTCTTCTACTATAAATTCAGGCTGACCAATATTTGCAAATGAAATTGTTAGATAGAAATTCCATAGAAGCTGATTATATCTATGTGTGTTTATACATACCATTTTTAAGAATGATGAATCTTGAAGTAAATAAGGCTATAAATAATAGCATGTAAATATTTGGTTAAAAGCTTTGGACAGAAAAAGTCAAAGGCTGCCCATGGGTCTTACAACTACATCTGTAAATATATTTACATGCTATTATCTTAGCGGCATTTCATCTGTCCTAATGTTCTGAGTTCAAATGACACTGAGGTTGACTTTGCTTTTCATCCTTTTGGGCTCAATAAAATAAGTACCAGTTGAGCACTGGGGTCAATGTAACCGAGTTAGCACCTACCCAAAAATTTCTGCCCTTCTGTCAAAATCCAAAACCATTATTTGCTTCAAGATTAAACATTTCTTAAATGAATTATTTCACATTCTTGAAGTTTCTAAATATGTATGATATCAACAATGTGTGTGTGTATGTGTACGCGCACGCATGCATGTGTACAAAGCTTTGTGGCTGAGGTGTTGAACTTACAATTGCAAGGTCATGGGCTCAATTACTGGACCAGGTAGCACATTATGTCACTGACCAAGGCATTTCATTTCATATTGCTTCAGTTTACTTAGCTGAAAATGAATACCAACTTTATGCTGGTGCAGCCTTCTCTCCCTCCAGCTCTAACATCTATGATGTTATGCTCAATCAAAGCGTGAGAGGGTTGAGAAATTGTCTATGTCTACTCACCACTACAAAAGCACCAAAAACAATTAGCAAATACACGTTACATAGTACCAGGTCATACTTGCTTGCAAGTGATAACCATGAGAGGTGTGTGTGTGTGTGTGTGTTCTCATCAGTGTTTTGATACTGTTTATGTGCTTAAAGCATAAAACACTTAGGTTATATCATGGTTTATACCTGCTGTTAAAAATATGCTGGACTATTGCAAAGTTCATTATGCAAGAGACAAGAGCCAATAAGTATCTTACTTGGAAATAAGAGTCGGGGGCATAAAGGGCATCTGGCCATAGTATACTGTTTCCAAAAAGCAAGTCTCATCCAACTCATGCCAGAATGAGAAAAGCAGTTATTAAAACAATGGTGGTGGTAGTGATGATGATAATTACGATGGGCGCTAGAGATGTTTAAGAAAAGGTAGTATGGTCAAGGATGGAATGTATTTGATCAGGGATTAGCAGAATCAGGGCTGATACAGAGCCAAATAACATGTGTTGTTAAAGTTTATAGCACTTAGTGCCCTACCTTACTTTATTGCTCCAAAAATCAGCTTGTATGTCTACAGATTCTTTCTTATAGGCTGGCTACTTTCCATCGAGATTCTCTTCATATATAACAACAACAATAAATATAAGTACTGGATATTTGTTAAGCATTTTATGGCACTAATATATTGATGTTTTTTAAGTGTCAATCTTATTTAACCCATTTCTTCATGTTATATATGAGAAATAATGAAAATAAAAATTAAAAGAAAATAGAAAAAAAACAATCTTCAATATGATGATATATTTATTGTAAGAAGAAGAAAGAGAGAAAGAGAAAAGAAAACAACAGGGGAACAGGGGGGGGTAGAAAGAAAGGAAAGAAAGATAGCTTATATTGAGAGATGAAATGATACAATCCTGTCACATCAACAATGATTTATTGTAAAACAACAAAACAATAATAATAATATGGAACTGAAATTTAAGCCTGCTATTTCAGTGGAAATATTTATGTTCTCCAATATGAAGTACAAATACTCCCAGTAGAAGTGAGTAGCTTCCTACAGGGAAAGGTTAGGTCTGCTATAAATAGCAGACAAACCTTACCCAAATCATATTCTACTATGTTCAAAAAGAAGTGGAGTGGAGGAAAGAAAGGGCATGTTGAATAATCTAGTCCACGATACTCAATACATGTGAAATAATAATAATAATACTACTACTACTACTACTAATAATAATAATAATAATAATAATAATTATTATTATTATTATTATTATTATTATTATTATTATTATTTAATATGGGTTACAGCAAATATTCTGCTCAGTATCACTGATTTGCTTATAAGTCGTTTGACCTTAACCAATTGGTGGCTGACAATGTGTATCTTTGATCACAAACAGAAGTAATGGAGGAGCATCACAGCCATGTGTTGAGAGGAATTCTTTGGGGCTTGAACAATTCACCACTGGAAACATGGGTGTTTCATTCATCATCCTTAATCCTTATTCAGAGACCTTCTTTGATGCCAGACGGACTACTCAACCTGAAGAAAATTTTAACTGGGCCTCACTTACAACAACAACATGTGGGGTTAACATCAATCAAGGGGATAATAATAATAATAATAATAATAATAATAATAATAATAATAATAATAATAAGCTCAAGATCAAGCATTGAGACCAGGAAGACAAGGGATGAAGTGATAAGGACCGATCTCAGGAAGATGGACCTCACGAAAGAAATGACCATGGATCAAGATGTCTGGCAATATGAAGTTCTTGAGAAGACCTGCCCACATCAACGAAACTGAGTTCTAGAAGTGTTGTGTGTTCCATCCACACTTAACAAGAAAACTTCCCACACACTCTATCACAACAAACCAAACTACGTTTCTACATCCCTTCTCTTCCTCACATTTCCTCTTCATGTACAATGATTACCTTCCACTTCTCAATCTTGTCCTCTTGTCCCAATGCCACTGTATCATTGCTCTCTGCTTACCCCCAACTTGTGCGTTCTACCCACATGCCTTGTCTCACTCTATTATTGTCTCTGCTAGCCCCCCCCCCCTCCTGAGTGTTCCACCCATACTTAACAAGAAAACTTTTCCCTCGCCCTACCCCAACAAACCAATCTACATCTCTTCTTTTTCTCGCATTTCCTCCTTCATTCATTATATCAAGCTCTCACTCCCCAATCCTGTCTTCACACCCCTATTCCTCTATATCATTACTATCCAGTAGCCTCACCAACTCTATATACACCCAGGTCTTTTGCCACTTATTCGCACTCTTTAATCACACTCCCTTCGCAATATCCTGCCACTTATATTATGGCATTTGAACCTCAAGAGTATGTCCTGGCACTTGCCACTATTTATATCTCTCTCTTCCTTTACTCAACCATCTCATTTATACTCTGATCCCCATTCCTTGTGAGTATGCCCAGCATTTTGCCACCATCTCCATCCTGTGGTCTTCCACTCTCACTCTCTCTCCCCTTCTTCTGCACTTCCCTCAGGTTCAGCAATCATGTATTTTCTTTGCAGTAGCACACCTGTTTCTGTCTTCATTCCTGATCTTTCTCTCTCCGGCCGTCTTTCTCTCACCTGCATCTGTCTCACTATAACCTTTTCATCATCACCTCCCCCAATGCCTCCTCTCCACTTAAAAGTTTTTGTCTTGCAAGTACTTGGTGACCCTGTCAGTGCAGGTGCCACTTGAAAGCACCCGGTAATGAACATTGGTATTGTGACAGAGAACAAACAACAATTAACTGTTTGGCCAGTTGTCCCTATATCTAACCTATCTTGGGTTAAAGTATTTTCAACAAAAACCACTTAAACAGACACACAAAGATTTCTACAATCTATATTTCCTTTATAACAGAGGATAGAGAAACACTGAATGTACCCCTTAGCATTTAAACCAGCCATATCCAGCCCAAATATTCTACCTGTTTTGGTCTCTCACGCCTATCCTACAACATCATTCTAAAAATAAACATTCACATCATCAAAATCTAAGCTCTTCATATGACAGAGAAATCTGAATGCTGAAGGGTTAACCTTGAATGTTAAAACTGAATTAAATGTCAATGGACATACTCTAGAAACTCTCTTAAGACACTTCAATTGGAAAGAACTTAAATCAATTGAAGCGTTTAGTTTATTTCAGAATATCTGTTATTACTGTGTGTATATGTCTACGCACAAACACAAACACACATACATGTACGTACAGTGCCTGATTTTCCCATTTCAGCCGTGACTATGTAAGCTATACAATTCATCTGGAATGAAAACATTTATTGAGACATTTGTGAATATAAATACGTCAAATAATACTATTATTAGTCAGCTACTGAAAAGTCATGGTTGGGTGTTCACATACAACTACAACAGAGCTAGCTGATATTAAAGCTAAGTTATATTTACTTTGTACTATCCAGTGCGGTGTCTAAATCTTCCTAGTATGTTAATCCTTTTGCTCTTTTGTTAAAAGAATCTTTATCAACTTTGTAGAAACTTCCTTATCCTTACATTTCAACTATGGTGTTAATGTAATCAGTCCACCCATAGACAAAACCTCCAAACCTACTGTTTGTTTTGCTCCCAACTCCTAACTGAACACCTTTCATAAATCTTCTCTCAATCTATCCCTTTCTCTCTCACTTACCTCACCACACACACACACCATCCTGTACAGATACAAACTACTCAGCATACAGCCACACCAAGAGCCAAATCTCCTCTGGCCACTAACCCTCACAATGTTCCTTCTTTTACTTTCAAACAATGCACACTAAAGTTAGCTTCCATCAGTAACATGCTTCAATGTCCAAATCTAAACATGGCAATACTGCCACTAACCCTGTGACTGTGTGTCAGATTGCACTTTTGTAGCATGTGTGTGCTGATTGACTTGTCTCTGATTCACATTATCAATTCTAAGTTTTGTAATATACATGCAGGCAGCGGTGAACCGGCCAGGTTGCCAGCTTAGCCGATAACAAGTGGGCCTCTGCACCATTAGAATCCATATATGGGGGACCCATTCCCTCAAGTTAGAGAATTTTTTTATTCACTCCTAGAAGAATGCATTAATTATTTCAGCCTGGCTGTGTTTGTAGACAGTTGAAAAGAATACTTTTAACCGAAAAAAAAAAAAAAAAAAAA
>NC_069003.1:19800321-19800969 GCF_001194135.2 Octopus bimaculoides
TAACTTGTTGTCTCTTGAGGTCTCTGGGTGAGACTTGGATCCAACTTGTACAAATGCAAAACAAAAGTCAAACATAAAATAATAATAATAATAATAATAATAATAATAATAATAATAATAATAATAATAATAATAATAATAATAATTTCTTTTATTTGCTACTAGGGTGGGGGATGAGGAGGGACAATGCAAAGACACGTAAAGTGTAAGAGTTTACATATAATGGAATGATTTGAGACAGAGAGACAGACAGAGACAGACAGACAGATAGATAGAGAAGTATACACAGTATACAATAAAAGAAATTTCAAAGCATTATTATTATTATTATTATTATTATTGTTCAGTAGTTTTATTTTTATAACGTGCTTTCACTTCACTACCGAGCGCAGCTCTGTGCGCCTTGGGTATGTGCTGTGGTTTGCTGTGGTGCTCTTATGGTTACTGTATTGAAAGTGTTTTGTGTAGAATGTGTGCAGTACCCAGTAGTGCAATTTTCTGTGTTATATATATTTGTAAGTCCTGGTGTTTTTGTTATGTATTTGTCTGAATATTTTTTTATTATACCTAAGGCACCTACTATGATAGGAATTGTTTCTGTTTTTAGATTCCACATTCGAGTTATCTCTATTTCCAGGTCTTTGTATT
>NC_069003.1:19801681-19811989 GCF_001194135.2 Octopus bimaculoides
TGATTTCTTGTTTGTATTTGTCAGCTTCCTTAAATACTGAAAACAGTTTTTTGTTTTACTCGTGTTTTGTGGCTATTTGTATTAGTTTCCCTTGCTTCTGGAGTAGGTATTTTTGCAGTCCTATGGTGGTTATTTTATAATAGTTTTCTAGCTGTATAAGACCCCTGCCACCTTCTGTGCGTTGTATATATAGCCTTTCTATGTCAGATTTTGGGTGGTGCATCCTATATCCTGTCATTATTATTATTATTATTATTATTATTATTATTATTATTATTATTATTATGCTTTCAAATTTTGGCACAAGACCAGCAATTTCAGGGGAGGGGATTAGTCCATAACATCAACTGCAGTGTTCAAATAATACTTATTTTATTGACCCCAAGAGGATGAAGAGTAAAGTCGACCTTGGCAAAATTTGAACTCAGAATGTAAAGACAGATGAAATGCTGCTAAACATTTTGCCCAGTGTGCTAAGAATTATGTCAGCTTGCTGAAGACACACCATTCTGTACACACACACACACACACACACTACCATGTAAACATACACACACTACCATGTACACACACACACACACACACACACTACCATGTATGCATACACACACACACACGCATACACTACCATGTACACATACACTATTATGTACACATACTACCATGTACACACACACACTACTATGTACACACAAACACACTACCATGTACACACACACACACACACACACACACATACACTACCATGTACACATACACATTAGCCAGAACATACAGTCACACACACTATGTGCACACACATACACTACATTGTACATTACAAAATAAAGTTGCCAATCTTTGACTTAGACAATAAACAACCTTCAACACCTGTATCATATGCTGTGTTCTTTTAATTCAGAACATTTTGTATTTCAACTAAATTCAACAACAGCAACACAAAAATGATAAAAACCATTGAAAAAAGGAAAGGATTGGAATAAGAGAAAGATGGTGAAAGAAGAAAGCCATCTGTCATATATTGAGATATGTTAAATGTCACAAAAGAAATAACTAAGATCTTTATCTATTGAATTGAAAAATCAACCAATCAGCTGAACTAAGTTTTATGAATCAAAAATGTTAAAATGCTGAATAATACACTTGAAGAAAAATATATTCAAATAACTTTTTTTCTCTCTTTTACACATATCCTGTTCTTTAGAACTTGGTGAGTAAAATATCTTGATTGTAAAGATATTCACATATAAATATTATTCAAAAAAGGAGGGAAAAAAAATTTGTCTGATATTGTTCACTTAAATAATCCATACATAATATTTCCTGTCTAGATTTTACTGTATTAGGTAAATGAGAGGAATTACTCTTCAATAAATGAAATTAAAATCTTCAGTTAAAATTATTCCTAGCATGCATCAGTTCGGTTTTCCATCTTTACATATTACTTCATTTTAGGTCTTTAGAAATCATACTTTATTCTTAAAAATCTTTAATTTAGAATCTATTCATTGAAACATCTAAATCTTGCAATAATTAATTATTCTTGAACTTTGGTTCAAATTATGCATCTTTGAAGGATTATTATAATCATTTTCTTTACACATGACAAAGAGACACAAAATATCTTTACCAACACAAAACATTGAAAATGTTTTAGTGGTAATTATCTTTTTTGTAAAGTATTGGCACAAACACTCAAAATGGTTATGGCAGCTAATTAGCTTTTTGTCAGAGGTTAACCAGTAATTTGAATTAAGTTAGAGTAGATGATTAAAATCACCTTTTTATGACATACAGGTTACAATATCTGTTGAGCAGAATATAACGTGTATGAATTTCATTAATCCCAGAATTTACAATCAAATTAATAAAGTTACACATTATCAAGTACATAAACTAAATCATATTCAATTCCATTAACATTTAATCTAGGCATATCCAGCCCAAATAGCTTGCCTGTTTTATATTAAAACTGACCTGATTTAACCTCTTGCACTTACCCTACTATGTCATTCTAAAAATATACAAGCACACCATTAAAATCTTGAAATTACAAAATAATGCATGATTAATTCAAAACAATGTGAATAAATAAGCAATACATTTGGCAAAGAAATCTGAATGCTAAAGGGTTAAAGTACCAAATACTATCAGATAATTTAGCCCCATACACATATTTCCATTCATGGTGTTGTTCTTAGGCAAAAGTGTTAACTGCTTACATATGTAACAGCAGTGGTTCCTGATCTAAAGGTAATGACCTAATTGAGTCACTAAATAATTCTGAAAAGGCTGTAGAGATAGAAAAAGATTTTTTAACTTTGAACAATTTGATAAAATAAAAAATGTTTTCTAAATATGTTGTACAATAAGCCTTAAGCATCTTAAGAGCTACATACTGCACAACATTTCCTACAAATAAAGACTAAGAACTATTCTCTCAAAGAAAAGTATCCAGTATTAAGTGCACTCCATTAGAATATATATTTTGGGGGAAATTGTTTATTATTTTATATATTGATAATAAAGGGGCATAAGAGGAAGATATCTTTTCTGTTAATAAGTACTGATTGCAGCATAGCTGAAATGGTTAAGGAGTTTTCTTCACAATCATGAGGTCTTGGGTTCAATTGCACCATGTGGCATTTTGGACAAGTTTCCTGGATCAACTCAAACATTGTGTGTGAAGCTGGGTAGATGGAAACAGAAAACCTAACAGATGGGATGCATCTGTAATACAAATGTCCAGTCTTGTCACACTATGCTATACTGATTCTGACAGAGGATTTGTTAAAGGTACACTTATCTCAGCCACTTAGACACTAATTAGTGAGTAGGTTGTTCAGCTTAATTGAACAACAGAACACTCAACATCAAAACGAAAAAAAGATTCATCACTTCCTGCCACTACTTTCACAATTACACATTTTATATACAAGGCACTGAGCTGGCAGAATCATTAGCACACCAGGCAAAATGCTTACCAGTATTTCATCTGTCCTTATGTTCTGAGTTCAAATTCCACCATGGCTGACTTTGTCTTTCATCCCTTTAGGGTCAATGAAGTAAGTACCAGTTGATCACTGAGGTCAAAGTAATCAACTTAACTACTGGGTATGAGTATAAAAGAACTGCATTCCTCTGCCAAGCTACGTTGAGCGAGTGTTGAAGAATAGGCTCATCAAACTAGTATGATCTCAAACTCAAATTCATGGTTGGGTGGAGAGAACATGCTGAAGCCTTCAACCTACAGTGGACTGAATATGGGAAATCCAACCCAATCCGATGTACAAGACTTATACTGAAAAAGTAAACCACGAACTATTAATTCTTGGGTTGAATTGGCATCCATAATTTTTGGTTAAACATCTCATTTGCATCTAGTTTTACAAAATCATCAGTGGTGGCATCATCATCATTTTAGTGTTCACTTTTCTATGCTTGTATGGATCAGATGAAATTCATTGAGGCATACCTTATATGGTTAGATGCTCTTCCAACCACCAACCCTCACCTGTTTCCAAGGATTTGTTAAGGCAGATTTTTTACAGCTGGATGCCCTTCCTGTCACCAACTTTCAACTGTTTCCTGGTGAGGTAATATTTTTCCTTGGTCACACATATTTTCATGAAAGATTGAAAATGAAGAACATCATTTGTATGATGAAAATGCGCATTTACAACTATTACGTAATGTCAAGACAAGGAAACACACACACACAGATTCACCTCCATGCAGCATATGAACACACATATATACACATATGAAGGGTTCTTTTTGGTTTCCATCTCCTAAGTCCACTCATAAGGCATTAAAAATAATAATATATTTTTTTAGTGTCTAAACCTAAATTGTTAATTATTTAATACAAGACAACATACTTGTTAATATTAATCTTACTGTATATGTTACTATGTGGTTTATAAAATTATTTTATTTTAAAATCTATGTCCAGCCTTGATATATCTATGTCCCTGTCTCTCTTCCTCTCCTCTTTTTTTCATCTTTCTCCTGTTATAAGATTAAATTCTTACAAAATTATTCCCCAGTGACATTTAAATAAATGGTTCTAAGCTAATGCTTACAAAATTTTATTACAATTCTATTCTAAAAACATTTGGTGGGGTTGGATATTTTGTTTGTGTGAAAATAAAGCACCGTTCTTCAAGTAAAAGGAAATTAGATTTACACACAAAAATATGTATATGTACGCATTTATTGTGAAGAGCAGATGGGAGCAATTCAACAGAGCTAAAATCCAATTCTGGTTTAAAGGAAAATAAATATTCAAATAGACTGGCAAACACTCATTTCAAATAAGCAACAACTTCTTTGTACAATGGAATAGAAGATAATTTTTTCCTTTATTTTTCTTTCTCTGTTCTTTTCTTTTTTGCAGAAAACAACAAAAGAGATTTACACTCTGTAAATAAGTAGACAATATGGTACATGTCTGAAGTATGAAGTTATGTGACAGAGACAGAATATTGGCAGAGATACATATGATAAATACAGGAATATCATTTAGAGAAGAATAAATTGAGAATTACATTTAGTATTACAAGCACAAATACAAGAAAGATAGAATGAATATTGAATGGTATTGTGGTGGGAGGGTAGGTTCTTAAGTCTTAGTCAATGCCTGGTAGAGAAAGGAAAAGCAGATAGGAGAGAAAGAGTTTTCACAATGGTTCGGACATGATATGAAAAATTGATCATGATTTAAACTAATCAACTATTGTGATATTCAGAGATATATCCCAGTCTCTCTCATCTCAACCAGATGAATATATGAGGAGAAAAAAAATATAGACACCAACAAAATATCAACTTTATCTTTTTTTTTTCTTTTCTATTTTTCTTGTAAGATTGTATAATAAATCACTTTTTCTTGAGAAAATACTTTATAATATATCAACCAAAACCACTATCCACCTCATCCAATCTAGCCAGAATCATCACACAAACTTCCATACAGATTGGCACTGCCCCAGAATGAAACCAGTAAAAATGTAAATATATTTTGACATTTCCAAACTTCAACTCTGAAAAGTATACAAAACAAATGTGAACCAGTGACAAAATAGCTTTTATGAAGTTACAGCTAGAAACAATAACCAAATCTTCCTTGAACCACATCTTATTATCTTAGAAATAAAGGCTTCTCCCATACACAATGCAGTTGACATGTGAAAGTAAGAAACAAAGTTGCCATTCTGTATCATAAATAGTGTATAAAGACACATACACACACACACACACACACACCTTGTCACCACTATTTTTATCTTTATGCAATGTGAGGTAGCCATGTATCTCCTCTATAGCAAGACATGTACTTGTCCCTCTCAACACATGGCAAAAGGACACCCATCTCTCAAATACACCCACACTTGAACACCCCTGCCCTGTTCCTTTCATATCTTTCACGCTACTCGTTACCAGTGACACAAAGAAGAAACAAAGAAACAAACACTCAGTGCATTCTGTAAAGCAGTGGACATTAGAAAGGAAAGACAGTAAAAGAAGCAATGTCAAAGCTGAGAGTGGAGCTTGACACATTTCTTGGACATATTTGATCCTGTCAAACCATCCAACCCATGCCAATAAGGAACTTGGACATTAAATGATAGCAGTGAGGATGATGATATGTGAGAGTGGAGAGGAGGCAGAATTGGTAACATACTGAGTTCTAATCCCAGCCACATTAGCTTTATGTTTCCTTCTTCCAAACTCAACAGAAAGAAATATCCACCAAAGTACTGGAGCCAATGTAACTGAATAAACATTTGAAAGTGATGCCCCAGAATGGCCAGTCTTATGACAGAAACTAATAAAAGAATAGCAATCATCCCTGTAAATTTTGAAGACCTTTCAAAGAATGCTCATTACAGATGGTTTTTTTTGTTTCTTTCCTTGAAAAATACTCAAAGGCTTTATGAAAGAAATTTTTTTGTTAAGTGACTGCATTCAAGATGCATTTAACAAAGCTGCACTGAGAATCTGTGTCCCCTACTAACAATGGTAGGTCCTTATTTTCATGTCGTGTGTGTCTGTCAAGAATATCAATAAAGATGAATGGTTTTCATCCTCTATTAGAATGAAAACTGCTAACATGAAATGATGTATGCACCTGTGATTATGTCTGCATGACATATACATACATATATGTATGAACATATACATATATGCATGACATATACATACATATATGTATGAACATATACATATATGCATGAGTGTATACATATAAGTGTATATACACATATATGTATTGACACATGCATATATGTATGAATGTATGCATACACATGTATGAAATAAGCATATACCAATGAAGATGTGCATATCTGTGAATGTATATACATACCTCTGGACACATACAGACAGATAGGAATGAACATACACATACACTGATTACATCATGGGTACAAAAGATGCAGGGTTATGGCCCCCAGGTATTCTTTAACCCTTTTTCTCCTATCTCTTTTATCTTGTTTCAGTCATTAAACTGTGGTCATGCTGGGACACCATCTTAAGGAATCTTTAGTTGAATTAACTGACCCTAATTTTTATTTTATTTTCAAACCTGGTACTTATTCCATCAGTCTCGTTTGCTGAACTGCAAAGTTACAAAGATGAAAACGCACCAACATCAGTTGTCAAGTGGTGGTGGAGAACACACACTCACACACACATATATACATATACACATGCAACGGACTTCTTTCAGTTTCTGTCTACCAAATCCACTGACAGGGCTTTGGTTGGCCTGAGCCAATAGTGGAAGACACTCGTCCAAGGCACCACGCACTCGGAGTGAACCTGGAACAATGTGGTTGGAAAGCAAACTTCTTACCACACAGCCATGCCTGCATCTCTACAAAGGTTTTTTTTTTTTAAACTCATTATAATTATTACATACTATTATTAACAGTTGTATCTACTTCAAGACTTGTCCTTACAATGATTTATATATATATATATATATATATATATATATATATATACATGTACAAATATGTATGGCTGTATATGTGTATGTTTGCATGTATATGCATTCCTGATAAAAAAAGACAGAGAGCTATATACAATATTATGTTACAAGTGTGTAGAGCCTAATGTATGAGGAGATGCTAAATTATTTTAATCACCCAAAAATTAAAGTCATATCTATAGGCACAGACAAGGTTGTACGGTTGAGAAACTTGCTCCCCAACCATGTGGTCTTCGGTTCAATCCCACTGTACAGCACCTTGTCTTCTACTAGAGCCTTAGGTCAACCAAAGTTTTTTGAGTCAATTTGGTAGACAGAAACTGATATATAAACATGTGTGATGCATTTGTTTCCCACCACCACTTGACAACCGGCATTGGTTTGTTTATGTCCCACATAACCTAGAAGTTTTGCAAAACAGACTGATAGAGTAAGTACATGACTTGAAAATAAGTACAGGGGTCGATTTGATCAACAAACCCTTCCAGGCAGTGCCCCAGCATGGCCACAGTCCAATGACCGTAACATGTAAAAGAAAGATATCAGGAAGAATTAAACATTTTTGAAACAATGATCAAATTAACCAAATAAAGGTGAAGGAGATAACTCAAAAACAAACAAGCAGATAAACAAAAAAAATAAAGAGAGACTATATTGCTGGATGATAGACTTGTTCAATTGGTCTCTTGTTCAACTGGTATCAGTAGATGCAGAAAAAGGAAACACATACACACACAGAGGCAGGCAGACAAACACACGTATCAGCCACCAACTGCACTTAAAAATCCATATCAGTATTATAATCTCTCTCTCCCTCGATCTCTCTCTCCCTCGATCTCTCTCTCGATCTCTCTCTCTCATACACACCCTATGCTTCTTAATCATGTGCTGTGTTTGTTATTTGTTAATAGTTTCCAATACACACCACTCTAAATTAATGTGTTGGTCAGGTCTTGTTAACACTACATAGCATATTCACATGCATTTAATTACTATTATTATTATTATCAATATTATTACTAAAACCTGTACACACACATACACACACAGAAGCTGTTTATTTAGTACCATTGCCATTGTTCTGAACAGAAATCCTTGCATGTGAGCATAAAACAGTTAGTTAGTATCAGCAAGTATCTGATTCTGATCTTTTGCAATAGATTTACATAACTATTGATTGATTTATCGTCTATCACCCACATCAACACGCGTGCACACACACAGCCACACCTGTGCCTACATATAATATAGCTACACATCAATATACATGAACAGAGAGAGACACACATACAAAGCTACATGAGCCAAACCAGCATCTACATACAGTATATGAGCACATCAGTATACATACATGCACAGACACACGCAAACACATGGCAAGAAACATACACATACTCTAATATACACACAAATGTATGTGCACATGTCTGTCTGAGTATGTGTTTGTGAGTGTGTATGAGAAATTCTGTTAAAAGGCATTTTTTAACCTGGTATTTTAGTTCTTAACATATTTCCTACTTTATCCTAGATATCTGGGAACAAAACTATATTATTCACATGCATGCTCACGCACGCGCGCACACACACACACACACACGCATATATACATACCTATAGGTGCAGGCATGGCTGTATGGTTAAGAAGCTTGCTTTGGGACCCTGTGATTTCAGGTTCAGTCCCACTGCATAGCACCTTGGGTGTTTTCTATTACACACCTGGATCAACTTATGCCTTGTGAGTGAATTTATAGACAGAAATTATGTAGACAACTGGTGTTGGTTTGTTCACATTCCCATAACTTAGTGCTTCAGCAAAAAAGATTGACAGGGTAAGTACGAGACTTAAAAATATGTACCAGGGTCGATTTGTTTGATTGAACCCTTCAAGGCAGTGCCCCAGTATTGCTGTAGTTCTTAATAATTTAAACATGTAGAATAATAAACACACACACACACACACACACACACATGCATATACACATACATACATTTGAATTTACAAATGAGAAGAAAAAACACCGAGTAAAAAATAAGTAGAATATAAACATTTATGAAAGAGCTGAGATTGTTCTGTGTTGCCATTCAGAGTTTTATTTCACTGCTGACCATTGTCGTGCAAGTGGAATGATTGAAAATGGTGTGTGTGTGTGTGTGTGTGTGTGTGCACGCTCACAATCAATCCATGGACCAATAAAACTAAACCACAGAATATTGACTTTGTTTATGACACATACATTAATGTATATTGCTTTGGTTCAATGGTAGAACATCTGTCATGTGTACAGAACCCATGGATTCAAATCCTATAGACAGCTATCAACTTTTTCTATCCAAAGGATTTTTTTTCACCCAATATTTACACGCTGTTATTTACAGCATTATCTACTTCAAGTTCCACCGTTAAAAACAAATTATTTCTCACTGTCTCAGAGTTTCTAAGTTCTTATGACATAAATTAACATATTTAATACTCTACACGCTTTCAACACAGCTGTACTGAGCATTTATCTTTTTGTACCAAAAATGAAAAACACTCTAATCACATGAGTAGGGATTTGTAATGTTGTATTATGATGTTCACAATGACTAGCATATTCAAGAAATGTACCAGCAGCCAAATTCTATATGATGCCTAGCGAAATTGCTGCAGAAACTCTCAAACTGCTTTGTCAGGTCTTTGTCATATTTTAGGTCAAACACAGGTTTTAAACCCTTTAGCATTCAGATTACTCTGTCAAATGTAATGTTTATTTATTCACATTATTTTGAATTAATCATGCATTATCTCATACCTTCGAGATTTTGATGAAGTGATGTAATATTTTTAGAATGACATTGTAGGGTAGGTGTAAGAGGCCACAAACTGACAGTTTGAACATAAAATGGGTAGAATATTTGGACCAGACATGGCTAGTTTAAATGCTAGAGGATTAAATAGCATGCATGCTTCAAGGTTGATCAAGTGCCAGTTCAAAATGAAAAGCATTCAAGGTAACTGATCACTCCTAAAATAGCAGAAAGTGTGGAAAATGATGCCATGCTTAGGCTGTCTTTGAGAGAACAGAAGTACTAGCAGAAGTTAGGATAATAAAAGATGTAAGTTAAACTAAATTAGTCTGTTCTAATTTGCATAACTGTGCAAGTACTGGCAATGTGAACAACTGATTGATATATATATATATATTATTAACATAAATACGCTACAATTCTCCTTATGGGGTTGACGAAAATAATCATTGGATCTCTGATGAAGGAGTAAATATATATATGGAATATATATATATATATATATATATATATAGAAACCAATC
>NC_069003.1:19812114-19822302 GCF_001194135.2 Octopus bimaculoides
TCTCTCTCTCTCTCTCTCTCTCTCTCTCTCTCTCTCTCTCTCTCTCTCTCTCTCTGTATTTATCTAACTCATGCTAGCATGGAAAAACACAGTCATTAAATGAATGAGCAAATGAACAAATATAATGAGGAATATAGTTAATTTCAAATTTGTTTCTTTTTTTTGTTTTTTTTTAACTCAAGGAAACTAACTAGATTATAAAATATATTTCATGATATAACTAGAGAGGGATGTGGACAGAGAGATAGATATGGATGGAGAGAGAAAAAGAGACAGAGAAAAGACAGGAAAGTGAGATGACAAAAGAGAAATTGGTGTAAACAAAAGTGTGGATGGTGTGGGTAATAGTGGATGTGCTGGAGGGCAAGAATGAACAAGTGAATAGAAGGGGGGATAAGGGGGATAGAAGGTGGATGAAGATAGGGAGGAGGAGAAGGGATAAGCCCTAACCAATGAGAAGTAAAGTGAAAGGGCAAGTGCCTTAAAGTAAAATAAAGAGAGGAAGATTGAAAGAGGAAGAAGGTGAGAATGAGAGGGTGAGAGAATGAGGAAGAGAGAGAGACAGAGAGAGACAGAAAGACAGAAAGAGAGAGAGACAGACAGAGAGAGAGAGAGAGAGAGAGACAGAGAGAGAGAGAGAGAGACAGAGAGAGAGAGAGAGAGAGAGAGTGAGATTAGTAAGTTAAAACTAAATACACCAATAGATATCTAAAATAAGCACTAATAGATTATTGTGTTGTGTTGCCATATTGCTACCATGGCAACCACTATAATCTACAGTTCAATACTGCATGGTACTGACACTGACTTTGTGGTAGTTCCTGTTGTTGTTTAACCCCAGGTCATCCATGAACTGAGCAGATATCTATGATCAAAGCAAATCCAGCCATAAGCATCCCTTCTTTTTGTTTTTCAATTTCCTCTCAAGGTAGTGCATCCACGATGATATATTAACCAATACATCCTTCACAGTTTTAAGACAGTACACTGTGATTTGAGAAAGATTCAGCTGTTATTTACTGTAGGCTGATTGACCATGTAGAGCAATCATGGACAACCTTTTTTCTGAGAAGTGGGCCATAAGAGACAAGGCTCACCGTCAGGCAAGCCGTGCTACTAAAACAATTCAAAGTCATTTTTTGTCTAGGTGTGCCACTCAGAATGTCTCGTGGGCAGCATACGACCTGCAGGTCATATGCTGCCTATGGCTGATGTAAAGACTCCCTTCTTGGCAGGGCTTGAAAACAGAGTTCTACATCTTCCAGCAACAATTTTGATTTAAGCCATATCACTGGTATTCCATTTAATGGAGAAGCCTCTATGTGGTTGTCTAACATGCTAGAAATAACAGTCAAATGTCTTTCAAATCACGCCCTTAAAAAGTGGGTGACATAAGATAATGTAGTCTGAGAGAAAATGTATCTATAAAAAAAAAAAAAACAAGACTGATAGACATGTTAGATTGTTTTATTTTCTTTCATCCTAGATACACTTGGTTAGATATGCTAGACATAGCAGCTATGTGGCTATACAGACACAGGCGTTGCTGTGTATTAAGAAGCTTGCTTCCCAACCACATGGTTCCAACTTCAGTCCCACTGTGTGGCACCTTGGGCAAGTATCTTCTGCTATTGCCTCAAGCCAATCAAAGCCTTGAGTGGATTTGGTGGACGGAAACTGAAAGAAGCCCATCGTATATATATATATATATATATTACACCATTTTGAGCGTGGCCATTGCCAGTACAGCCTGACTGGCCTTCATGCCGGTGGCACGTAAAAGCACCCACTACACTCTCGGAGTGGTTGGCATTAGGAAGGGCATCCAGCTGTAGAAACTCTGCCAAATCAGATTGGAGCCTGGTGCAGCCATTTGGTTCACCAGTCCTCAGTCAAATCGTCCAACTCATGCTATCATGGAAACCATCGCTTGACAACCAATGTTGGTGTGTTTACATACCCATAACTTAGCAGTTCCGCAAAAAAGACCGATAGAATAAGTAGTAGGCTTACAAAGAATAAATCCTGAGGTTGATTTGTTCGACTAGAGGTGGTGCTCCAGCATGGCTACAGTCAAATGACTGAAACAAGTAAAAGAATAAAAGAATATGCTGGTATCAACAACTACCACTAGTTTCAAAAAATTTACAGAGTACATTATTACAAGTCTCACTCACAGGTTTGACTTCAAATCTTGTGCAAGTACTTCATTGTTTCTGTGGTTTTGTATGGAGTGACACTCTTTCTATTGCCAAAGCTCACTTGCTTGGTAACCGGTAAAAGTTGGCGACAAGAAGTGCACTCATCTGTAGAAAATCTGCCTCAGTAAGATGCATGAGTTTGATCCATGCAAGCAAGGAAAAGTGGATGTTAAAACAATGATGATGATGAAGATGGGCCACAATACACCAAAAAATGTGCTTTTATTTAATCTAGATTGCACATAATCAATAACAGATTTTCTGGAAGTTCTTCCACCTACAAAAACTTGTTTCAGTCATTAAACTGTAGCTATGGTGGGGCAGCACCTTCAATGGTTTAATAAAAAAAAAATCAACTCTAACTCTAGTACTTATTTTTAAATCTGGTACTTATTCTATTAGTTTCTTTTGCTGAACTGCTAAACAAACCAGTACTAGTTGTTGAGCAGGGGAGGGGTCATAACTATACATGTGCATGTACACACATGTACACGCATGTATACACACACACACACACACACATAATGGTTGAACTTTTACTTTCCATAAATTTTGTTTTTACAGTTTTATATCCATATTTCCTTGCTACACCGTGGTGGGTTTTAAAAAAATTTCACCACATAGTTTAACCCTCTAGCCTTGAAACCAGCCATATCGGGTCCAAGTATTCTACCCGTTTTATGTTCAAACCAGCCAATTCCAGCCTCTCACATCTACACTACAATGTCATTCTAAAACTAATCACATCACCAAAATCTTGACACTAAAATATAATGCATGATTAATTCAAAGCAATGTGAATAAATAGGTATTACATCTGAATGCTAAAGGGTTAAATAAATAAGCATAAATAAATAAATTTGTTTGTTTAGTCATTATGCTAGAACAATCATTTTTACAGCTGAGTACCCAAATTGCTAACCAGTGAACTATGAAGTGGGAACAATTTGTTCACAATCAAGTAAATTGAAGCAAACTGTACTATGCACCAAGCCTCAACTACATACTACATGGCTGTATCAGTGTAGGATATTATTTGTAGTTGCTGTTGTTGTTGATTGTTGTATAGTGAGTTGAGGAAAATTTAGCTGTTATTTCTTGCAGGTTGAGTAACTATGAAGCGCAGCAAAATCATCTTCAAATTACAATTTATCTTCTTTGTTAAAGGAAGGGTATACATATTGGATAAATAATTCAGTTATATAAGACTTGTTTGCATATTTGCTTAGGACAGCCCACCAAAGAGGATGACTGTGTCAATCCAAGACATTCATTCTCCTCTGCATCCAGCACATTGTTTCTCATGGGAGCAGACGTAACTTTTCTACTCTAGGCACAAGGCCCGAAATTTGGGGGGAGGGGGCTAAGCGATTTGATCGACTCCAGTACGCAACTGGTACTTAATTTATTGACACTAAAAGGATGAAAGCCAAAGTCGACCTTGGCAGAATTTGAACTTAGAACGTAAAGACAGAAAAAATACCGCTAAGCATTTTGCCTGGCGTGCTAATGATTCTGCCAGCTTGCTGTGTTATGGGAACAGATGTAACTGACAAAACCTGATACGAGACAGGCAGATCTTGTGGCACTAATGGCAGTGAAAGTGGCCCTGAACAACAACCATAGGGGGTTGGGTCATGACTGGAACACATTTGATCATAGGTTTGTACAATCTGCACTGATCTGGGACTATGGTTGAAAGACTTAATGCATCGCCCAATTTAATACCACCACATGAATGGGGTGATGTAGTCCTTCAGCTGAAAAATACAGTGAAGCAGAAAAATCTCCCACATTTTACACATAATGAATGGTGCATCTTGGAGGTTTCTCTTTGTTGCATTCTATATGTACCAACCAAGTCCTAGTGCAGCTCTCTCCCTCCAGCTATTGTTTTTCTGGATGTACTACCACATCAAAGAGTGGAGGAGTCAAGAGAGTGTCTATGTTTACTTGCACCTACATAGGTACCTAAAACATTTTGAAAAAGCATAGTATATTGCTAAGCCATTTGTGGGTGGTGGCTGACTTACACACACACACACACACTCATTCATTCACTCAGCATGAGGAAAGTCATCCAGCTGTAAAAACCAGACCAGAACAGACAATGCTCCTGGCCTTACCAGCTCTGGTCAAACCATTCAACCCATGCCACCATGGAAAATGGACATTAAATGATGATTATGATGATGACACAGAAATGCTAGGCTTCCACACAGTTCTTATTCACCAAGTTATTGGTCAATTTGAGGCTAAGGTAGAAAACACATGCCCAAGATGCTGCATAATGAGACCACAGTGACTGCCAAAGCAAACTTCTTAACCACATAGCCATCATTGCACCATACTATTCAAAATAAATATATTTACAAGCAATAAACATCTGCAACTGCCATTGTAAATATCTTTCACCAATGAAGGATAGTTGTTTTCTTTTTTTTCCCTGTTTGTTTATTATAATAATGGAATTTCATTTCAAATGTTCAGACAATTAATGCCTTCTAACATAGCATTCTCCTGCTAATAAAATATATAGACAAACCAGAAATTTAAAACTAAATCATTACAATTAAATGAACATTTTTCAGACTTATAAATCAAGTTATAATTTATAAAACCTGCTGAAGTTAACAACAAAAACAACAGCAGCAGTACTGTGATGGTGACGAGATGAAGAAAGTTTGTCAGAACAAATGTATATATGTCTGCCCAGTGGTGAAATGATAAAGGCAATTGAACCTGAGTCTGGATATAAATACCTGGAAATACTGGAGGAAGATAGAATTAAGTATGATGATATGAAAGAAAAGACAGAGTATCTGTGACAATTGAATAAGATATTAGATTCAAATTTGAGGGCCAGCAACATAATTTCAGCAATAAATTCACACACAGTTACAGTGGTTCAGTATGAAGTAGGAATTCTGAAGTGGATAGAGGATGAGCTAAAGGAGTTGGACAGGTAAACAAGAAACCACACATAGAGCCCATCAACTGTGTGCAGACACAGATCATTAATACATGGGGAGAGCAAATGGAGAAAGGGGACTGATAAGTGTGGAAGGCTGCAAGCATATTGAACATGGGAACTTGCCAAGGTATCTAACCCAAAGAGAGGAAGCCTTTTTAGTAGCAGTTACAAATGAAGTCATATCAAAAGCAGGAAAAAAAGAAAGAATAAAACAAGTACAAAAATGATATGAAGAAGCATGACTTAACAAGGGACTATGCAATCAAATCCATGTAGCCACAACTGAAGTTGCTAGAGAACAAAGGTGGGACTGGTTAAAAAAAGGAACACTTAAAAAGGAGACTGATAGCACAAGACCAAGCTTTGGCTAAAAATTGTAGGATCAACCTTAGAAATGAGTAAGTGTCTCCGTTGTGCAGAATTTATAATGAATTTAACAAAATCATTGCCCATATTGTGATTGAATACCTCAAACTTACCCCAGACCAATATGTTGAGGCAACATGATGAGGTAGCAAAAGTGCTACATAGGAAACTGTATGAAAAGAGAAAGGCAAGATGTGATATGAACACAAACCATAGAGAGTTGTTGAGTTGGAGACCTGCAAAATCCTGGAGGATTTCCCAATACAAATGGACCAGGTGCTTGAAGCACAACAAGCCAAACCTAGTGGTGGTGGACAAGGTGAAGCATGGAATGCTTTCCTCTTTTGATTTGCATAACCTATATTGGGAATCTATTTGGTTTTTGTCTATCTTGGCTTTTACTCCTTAATGCTTGATCTTATGCAGCTACTAACAAATTTTCTGTCTCCCATTTCAGCTTTTCTTTCCGCAACCATAGCCATGTCACACTACTACTATTTGCAGCAACTATCTTTGGGAAACTATTATGCAATGCCTTTCCTGCCAGTCAGATAATTTTTTTTTTCTTCTTTTTAACTACATTTAGGTTTTTGGTTTCCCTCTGTCTTGCTGTGACTCTAGAAACTTTTAATAAACTTTCTTTACTATTACCTGCATAGGAATCTATATCTATTCTAGCTAACTCCACGCAGTCTTCTACTAATATTAACTCTCTTCCACCTTCCTTTCTAGGTAAGTACAATCTTGCTACTCCAGCCCTCGAGTGGTGTCTTCCATTCATATTGAATTCCTTCTTAGTTCTTCTGTCTAGCTTTGCTAATTCAGTTTTTGTCCAATCTACAAAAGCTGCTGAGTATCTAAGTAATGATACTGCCCAAGTATTTACAACCTTCACTAGATTCGGACCATTTAGCTTTGACTTCATTAGCTTCCTCACCATTCTGATGTACTCTTTCTGAATTTTCGTTTTCATTTCTGTAGTTAGTACTCTTGTCAGATTCTGATACTCCTTGATACTTATAACTCTCTCCTCCTTTCAATGATTTTAATGTCTGGCCATCTGGTAATTGGATGCCTTCTCTGTTGACTACCTGTCCCCTTCTCATGACTAATATTGCATACTTTTCTCTGCCAAATTCCATGCTTATATCTTTGATGAAGAGTCTTACAGTCTGTATTAAAGAATCTATCTCTTTTTCATTCTTACTAAAAAGCTTCAGATCATCCATGGAGAGCAAATGGTTAATTTTTCTCTTACTATATCTGAACTTATCCATGAGTGTGGGATCATGTCATAGGCTCTCCTATAATCTATTTATGTTATTGTTAGGTTTTTTTCTAGCTTTCACTTCATTTAGAACTGCTTTGTATTAGATCATGTGTTATTAATATTATTATTATTAATGAGGGACAGAAATGTTATTATATCCACTCAGGAACAAGCCCGTGGAACAAATATGACAAAGGCAAAGATCAACAAAACCCAGTCAAACAGCGAGTTTAGAATCACCTTTTGAGTGAGTGCAAAGCAGTTCTAAATGCAGATATGACTGTGTAGGCAAGAGAGTTCATTACCAGAGAGTGTAGCTTCAAAACAACAGAAAAGTGGTATGAACTCAAACCAGAGGCTGTGATAAAAAATGGGAACTACAAGATCTTGTGGGACTTTCCCATAAAGACTGATCACACTACTCAAACAAGACCAGATATGAACATAGAGGATAAAATAAATCAATAGTGTAAGATTTTGCAATTCTTTATGAGAGCAGAGTTGATATGAAAGAGACTGAAAAAAATTGAGAAATATCAGTATCTAGCCAGAGAACTGAGGAGACTGTAGAAGACCAAGACAACAATTATTCCTGTAGAAATTGGTACACTTGGTGCAACACTCAAAATCATTTCTTTTCAGGCATAATTACATTATTTAATGTGTCATTCAATTTTGTTTAGATGACAGAAAGTGCAAATGTAAGGAGCATTTGATTGTTATTTCTAACAGGTTGAGACATTGTATAAAGACTACAAGATTAGCTCATTGAGTGGTTTAGAGTGGAGAAAGCATCGAAGGAAAAGAAATGGTAAGTTACCGTTTAATATATTGAAGGAAAATGTAAACCATGTGAAACAGGTAAACATAATCCAAGTATATTAAGCATGAAAAGAATCTTAAATCTGCTTCAGAACACATCATGAGATGTTTAGAATAGGCAAACAGGTCAAATGGACATGCTAACATATCTCTAGTCATGTCCACCTCTCTGCTCCACTATCCTCACCACCACCACCACCACCACCACCACCTTCAGTGGAAATCACGTAATGCAATGAATGGATTTTATAAATAAAGAGGATGCATCGAAGTGTTAAGGTGAGTAATTACCAAATAATTTATTGGAACAGAATAAAAATGGTTTGAAGGAGAATTATTACAAGAGGCGATCAAGGGTGAAAGATTCAAAACCGCTGGAGTATTTACAGCTAAGCAATGAGATTACAGACTAACCACCACACCATACAACAAATGGTTAGCCCACACAAGAGAATAAGGGATGAAATAAATTTGATGAAAATGAAGAAATATGAAGTATAATATCATGGGAATTATAAGAGAAAATAAGAAATACTTTGGAGCAGACAACAAACACAAACAGTTTTAGATTTATCTTTCATCTTTTGCTTGTTTTAATCATTAGATTGTGGCCATGGTGGAGCACCACCTTGAAGAGATTTTAGTTGAATGAATCAGCCCCAGTAGTTATTATCTTTTTTAAACCTAGTATTTATTCTATTGGTCTCTTGCTGAACCACTAAGTCATAAACAAAGACACACACACATACATTGAGCTTCTTTCGGTTTCCATTTATCAAATCCAAGACATTGCTCAGCCTGATGCTATAGTGGAAGACACTTGCCCAAGGTGTCACACAATGGGGATGAACCCAGAACCATGTGGCTGAGAAGAAATCTTTTTACCACACAGCCATGCACATCAAGGAATCAAGAAAATGTAACTTAAAATAATATGACAGAATGAGGATTATTTCACATGGTCATTCAACCAGCCAGAAATAGCATTTATATTTCTCTTCCACATCAAGACTTGTTGTTTAAAAAAAATGGTAAGTATAGGTGCAGGAGTGGCTGTGTGGCAAGTAGCTTGCTTACCAATCACATGGTCCCAGGTTCAGTCCCACTGTGTGGCACCTTGGGCAAGTGTCTTCTACTATAGCCACGAGCCAACCAAAGCTTTGTGAGTGGATTTGGTAGACGGAAACTGGAAGAAGCTTGTCGTATATGTATATACATGTATATGTATGTGTGTGCATATGTTTGCATGTCTGTGTTTGCCCCCCCCCCCTCAACATCGCTTGACAACTGATGCTGGTGTGTTTATGTCCCCGTAACTTAGCAGTTTGGCAAAAGAGACCAATAGAATAAGTACTAGGCTTACAAAGAATAAGCTCTGGGGTCAGTTTACTCAACTAAAGGCGGTGCTCCAGCATGGCCACAATCAAATGACTGAAACAAGTAAAAGAGTAAATACATTAGCTAATGTAAATCTAAAGTTACTATGTGAGGAAAAAAACAAATCAAAAAATAAAAGATGGCATGACCATGGCTGGAATCACTAATCAACAGTTTGTTCAATAACTGTTTCTGAATTTAGGAACAAGGTCAATAATTTTAAGGTGAGGGCTTAGTCAATTACATCAACCCCAGTACTAAACTGATACATTATTTTATCAACCCTGGAAAGGGTGAAAGGCAAAGTTGACCTCAACAAGATTTTTACTCAGACTGCTTAGCTGAAAGGTTAACGGGTCAAACCCACAATTGTAAGGTCATAGCTTCAATTCCCAGACTTGATAGTATATTATGTTTTTGAGGAAAACACTTCATTTCATGTTACTCCAATTCACTTAGCTGAAAATAAGTGCCAGCAACAGCTAGGGTGGGAGGGGTAACTCAGTAACAGACTAATGTTTCATTCATGGACAAGTATTGTATGTATGGTTGTTTACATATCACAGAAACCAGGATAAGCACTGGTCAAATGAGCCCGTAGACTTGTACCAGACTTAAGATCCAAGATGATCAAAGATGTTCCAGTCATTACCATTCCATCTTATATATCCAATGTATTTTTCTTTATTTCATATTGTTCAACCTCAAGTCAACTCTGATGGAACAGACCTATGCTCAGGCCAGTCTAATCATGACCATCCTGTATTTTTCTATATCTTTAACAACAACAATGCTCAATGTAGCCTTCCCTTTCTTTTTAAGGCAACATAGTATGACTTGAAGGAGATTTCACAGCTATTTTGAGTAGATCAAACAGCTGTACAGAGGTTCATTTGTTGACTTGTCTGAACACATGAGGGTTGATGAGATAATTCATTTCATGTCGTAAACAAGTTCTTACATGTATGTTATGATAATTTATTATGATTTAATGAGTGAGCCTGTAAAAATATATCAAAAGTGATGTGAGCCTATAAGGGAGCCTCCAAGTACTCACTTGATCTGCTAGAAACAACAGTCGATGTCTCTCAAATTATACATAAAAAACGGGCTTATTACACACACACACACACACTCTCTCTCTCATATATATATATATATATATATATATATATATA
>NC_069003.1:19822402-19829902 GCF_001194135.2 Octopus bimaculoides
ATATATATATATATATATATATATATATATATATATATGTGTGTGAGAGAGAGAGAGAGAGAGAGAGAGAGAGAGAGAGAGAGAGAAGCTAAAACAGGATAAAACAGCAACAGTAATATTTAAATTTCTCATGGCTAAAGATCAATTTATAGATTCTTTCATTCTTTTAGAGGTCTCAGTCACTGGACTGTGACCATGCTGGGGCACTGTCATCACAGATAGTCAATCATACTGACTGCAGCACTTATTTCAGTTTGATTTTTATAAAGTAGAGGGAAACTGTGGAAGAGGGAGACCTAAGAGGACATGGGATGAAGTATTGAAGGCCACTCTCAAAATGCTGAATCTTATGAAGATGACAGAGGACCAAGATATGTGATGCATTGCTGTACTCAAGAAGACCCACTCACCACAACAGAAGTGAGGCCCTAAAACCAACATGCCATGTAAAAAGCACCCAGTGCACTCAGTATTAGGAAGGGCATCCAGTCATAGAGACCAAGCCAAAACAGACTATGGAACCTGGTGCAGCCCCTGATCTTACCAGTTCCTATCAAGCCATCCAACACATGCCATCATGGAAAACAGATGTTTGATGATGATGATGATGATGATGATGATGATGATTATATATATCAATTATTAAGGGGGCTTATTTGTGATTTACAAGGACAGAAATATAGACATCACTAAAGTGACTGAGGGTGCTAGTCAGCACCAGCATTGCTAGAAATAAGAGTTAGAACAACTCTTAACCAAAGCAGAGTCAGATCACTGATTGATCATTTTGGATTTGATTAATCCTCATCAGTGACTTTCACCCAGTTGCCGAGGGTTAAAGCTAACTCACCTTGTCAGTTTATAGAAAACATCGTAGAAATCAGAGGCTGAATTCATAAATGGTCAAAGTGAAAATTATAAATTATTAAGGTGGCTTATTCACAATTTACAACCAAAAAGGCACAAGTATAGATGTCAGTAAAGTGACTAGTCAGCACTAGCATTGCTAAAAATAAGAACCAGAACAACTCTTAGCTACTTTGAGCATTTATGAAATCAGTCTCTGATTTCTATGATGTTTTCTATAAACTGATAAGGCAAGTTAGCTTTAACTTTTGGCGACCAGGTGAGAGTCACTGATGAGGATAAATAAAATGTGAAATCATCAGTTGGTGATCTGGCTCTGCCTCACTTGCTGTGGGGAGCTTGTCTCTCTTATCAGTCATTAGATAAGTGCTTTCCTATGGCTAAGAGTTGTTCTAGGTCTTATTTCTGGTAATGCTGGTACTGACTAGCATCCTCAGTCACTTATATATATATATATATATATGTATATATATATATATATATATATATATTCATGTATACCTGATAGAATACATAGTAATATATTTCAATTACTTGTTTTATTGGCTGTGGACTAACAATAGCCGGGTGTCTATTGTGCTTGAATCTATCATTGACAGCATGTAGGGGTTACATTCTAGGAGCTAAAAACAGTATCTTGTAGCATTTATTTGCATTCATTTGTGTTCTCAATTTGGTACCTGCTGGGGGTTAACCTTAAGTTGAAATGAGGTCAACTTTGTCTATCATCCTTTCAAGATCAATGAAATAAGTACCAATTAAGTATTGGGGTTAATTTAACCAACTCATCCCTTAAATTTGAGAATTTGTGTCTAAGAAATTGATATTAAAGGTATGTAAAGTAGAAGCTCCAAGTAGCCTCATCTCTAAGACAACATATCTCCAAACAAAGAACTACAGAGGTGAACTGGTGGGGGTATGGACTAGAGGTTTTGGTCCATATAAGCTCGCCAGACCTCCACAAGATTGCGGAAGAACTGATACTGCCAGACGAAGCAAGGTTGAGAATAGTGGTGGAAGGAAGACCACCTGTATGTTTTTGTGGAGTAAGGGGACACATGAAAGCTAAGTGTCCCCAGAAACACAAAGAGGAGGAGACAGGGAAAGAATATCAGGAAGAAGAGAGTGCAACCGTGGAGGAGGAGAAAATGGAAGAGCAATATACAGTGGTAAAAAGAAAGAAGAGTAATGGCTCACCACCAAAAAGTCTGAGGAAGAAAAGAAAGGCAAGTGGAGAGGAGAAGCAGAGAGAAAAACAGGAGAATACGGATGAGAAGAGAAAAAACGAAAAGACAACAAAAGTGAGGAACAAATGCAGAAACCAACGACTAGCAAAGAGGAAAGAGTACAGAAGAGAAAGGAAAATGAAAGAGAGATGATAGCAACACAAAATGAGAGACAGAGACAGAAATGCCAGTGGCAGAGGAGAGGATTGGTGAGGAGAGGATTGGTGAGGAGAGGATTGGTGAGGAGAGGATTGGTGAGGAGAGGAGAGTGACACCCAAAACAAAAAACATAAGAACAATGGTGCAATATCCCAAAAGTGTAGAGATAGAGAAGAGAATTGCCAAGATGAGGAACGTTATCAGAGTGAAATTAGTGGCCAAAGAGTATAATGAAAGTTTTAAAGCTGTTTTGCTTGAAAAAGAAAGAGGAGAGAAATTGAAAGAGTTTTTTGGTGAAAGGATAGAGATGACAGGAATACAAATTGGTTATGACAAATTGCCGCCGGTGGTGGTCTTCGAAGAGTTAATAGAATATATGTTATAAACCAACAGATACAAGACCGATATGAACTGTTCATTTAAAAACAGTAAAATGGAACTACCTACTTATGCGGGGTAGGTAAGCCATTTCATTCTCATTTTCATTATATCCATAATTCATTCTATATGTGTTTCTATGTACTCCAATGTATTGTTTTGACTGTTTTTGTTTTGTCCCTTCTCTATTGAGGCCTTGTGCCTAATTAAAGAAATAAGGACTACCCTCTAAGCATGCATTATTTAATCTCCAAATGAGCACAGCCTGAAGCAGGCCTCATCTCTGTGGAGGCCTAAAGTACAGGCTAATCTAAATACTCAGTTTGTGGAAATTACACTTCACAAAGAAAAAAAATCTCATTTTTCCTTTCTCAAATGTGTGACACATATTTCTAACAGAAATCGACTCAGCACTAAATCTGGAATGGTAATTTCCCCACCCCACCTACCACATATCTCACTGGGCTAATAAAAGTAATACAACTAACAATGCTTTCATTGAAGTTTGAACCTGTAATGTTTGGAGTAAAAAAAAAAAAAGCAGTAATGCTTTAACCACTACACCATATAACCTTTATAATGGAAACATTTTCATCTAGACTCCAAGAAAATCTATATTTTGTTTAAAGTATTCCATTAACTAGAATTTTTTTTAAAACTACTTTCTTGGAGGAAATAAAAATATAAACTAATTTAATTTCATATATATTTTTTTATTTACAAAGAAAGCTTAAATCAAATTAATTTGACTTAAATAGAAAATAAATTGTGTGTATACCACGCCAATCTATCTAAAGGGGATTTTTGAAAAATGGTAATAATATTAACATTTTTGAGCAGTTCTTTGTATTTTTTTTTTTAACTATCAAACTCATCTCAGATGTAATTAAAATCCAATTCATTATTAGTAAAGGAGATGGCTGTTTCCTGGATTTAAATTGAATTGTGACGATTGTAAACAATGAATAATGATTACCTTTATGCTTGCTTGCAACAAAAAAGGGGGTGAAAAACAACTAATGCAGGTCAGACTGAATTACTATGAAATAGTTCTCAATAAATCTCCCATTTAAATAAGAAGCAATGTTATAATGAAATTAAATTCTCAAACATAAAATAATAATGATGATGAAAATTATGATGATCATCATTATCATCAAAAAAAGAACAACAAAATGATTCTTTTTAAACAAGACCCTGTTCAATGACTACAAATTAAATGTTATATATATGAAGAAAATATTGATTTCCTTGGATTAGGTATTGTGTCCCTATGATTAAAAAGTATCTAGGCCATTTTTATCCCACCCCAGCATAAGTATTATATCTTGGATCACATTATCCAAAGTGATTTTTAAAAATCTTTTTAAGACGGTAGAGTATGATTTTTTATGGATATTTGACTATTATTTCAAGCAGATTGAGGATTCCTTAGTTAGTTTGTACCATCACAATGACTGCATGGCTAAGAATTTCACTCTGAAATTACATTGTTTCAGATTAGATAACACTATCCAGCACTTTGAGCAAGTATCTCTACCCATAGTCTCAAACCCAAGAAATTCAGTAGACAAACAGTATGGAAGCCTGTAAGAGGGACAATTCTTGTTCTTGGGTGACAGATTCAGTTTAACACCAACATCTGGTTCCTGAGTGTATTTAGGAGAATCCTCTCTACCGCAAGCCTTCAGGCAAGGTCTCTAGCCTGAAAAGAACTTCCTCCCTCCCTTTCTTTCACTTACCATATTCTAAGTTCTGAAAAGAGTTGTAGACACTTCCAATGCTCCTCTAAGAGATAGAAATAAAAACATTGTATTTAAGGTGAGGCATGGTGTGTAAGAAAGAGGTTCATGTCAGCCTTGTGATTCTAGGTTCAATCCCACTGCACAGCACCTAACGCAAGTGTCTTACTAGTGTCACAAGTGAATCTGGTAAACAGAAAGTGTGTGTGCACATGTTTGGGAGGGGGAAAGAGAGAGAGAGAGACCATGTGTGTGTCAGTGATGTTTACATTCTACAGTTGTCATTTCCCTGTCAACAAAATCACCTGGTAGCCTCATGCTTCTGATGACATGCGGAATGAAAAATTCCCTGGCTTGGAAAACAGATGGGGGGGGGGGGGTTAGAGGCAGGAAGGCCCTATAGCTGTAAAACAATGCTTCAAATATCTATATTTGTCTAATCCATGTAAGCATAGAAAAATGGACATAAAACGAAGTGGGGTGGCAGATGTAAGATCATTACAATATTGTAGAGTAGAAGTGAGATGACATATTAGAGATATTGCTGTCTAGTCCCAGATCCATGCTGATCGAACAAACCTATAATTAAACGCTTTCCAGTCATAACTATTCCATCTTATTAAAGGTATCAATGATCACATTATGTAATGTGCTCTTCCCCATTTTTAACCCTTTCATAACATTATTATTAATGAAAATACACAACTTATATGCTTTAATTATGATTGACAAATAATCTAGAATTTAGAGGAATTAAAGATAACTGGCTTTTTTAATAATAATGTAAAAGTATTTTGGAAGATTTTAATTCATAATTTAATTTAAAACAATTTAAAATAGGAGGTTTTGAATCAAATAACCAAGGTGCAATCTCATGTGGGTTGATATCAACAGATGTAAAAAGGTGATGGGGATTTATCTGAGAGTTGGTAGCTATTTCTAGGAAGTGGAGCAACCACATAGAGACTCTCTCATTGACTTGTGCATTAGTGACATTGTTTCTGAGTATATTTTGTTTGGGTTTGGTTTGAATTACTACTGACAAACATGTTGAAAAGAACTACCATGCAATTATATGAACAAATGCTCCTTGTAAAGTGGTCAGATGTGGATTTTGAAAAAAAAGAAAGATTGATTAATATCAACATACTCATAACAACTTATTCTGATAAAAGAATAGCTGAGAGAAGAAAATAATTAAATAAGTAATGAGCTGAAAGTAAACTTTCACTTCTCCAAAATCCAATAACTTTGATGATTCACATCAATAATTTGAATTAGATCTGAAGATGAATTATATGTACAGTGCTTCTACCTGAGAAGAGTGTGTATAAAAATGTAAGTAATATATAAATACTGGGTTGAAAAACCTTTTCAGATAAAAGTCAAGAGTTACCCAGGGCCCCACAGGCAGCCTTCAAATTTTTCCATCTAAAAGGGCTTTTCAACCCAATATTCATATGGCAGAATCATTAGCATGTTGGGTAAAATGCTTAGCAGCATTTCATCTGTCCTTACATTCAGAGTTCTAATTCCACTGAGGTCGATTTTACCTTTCATCCTTTAGGGGCCAATAAAAAAAGTACCATTGATCACTGAGGTTGATGTAATTGACTCACCCTCTCCCCTGAAATTGCTTGACTTGTGCCAAAATTTGAAATCAATATTTACATGCTATTTTTTTCCTAATTTTATATGCTTTGTAATCCACTGTTCCTAAAAAGAATTATTTCATGGCATCTCAAAAGTTTATTAATTCTTCCACTCATATATAATGCAGAGTAGCATTATATCTCCTCTACAGTAAGACAGCTGCGCTTGTCCTTCCATCACACTTATATTGGTTGTCTAACCCACATGAGCATGGAAAAGTAGATGATAAAATTGTGTGTGTGTGTGTGTGTGTGTGTGTGTGTGCATATACATACATGCACACACACACACACTTGGCATAGAACTATCACCCCTTGTTCCCTTCTCAAATATGACATCCTCTCCTTTCAGTTAATGAGGTTTTTTTCTTTTTCCCCCCTTTTTCCTTCTTGTCTTCCAAGGTACTTGGTAACCTCACTAGTGCTGGTGGCATAAAAAAAAAGCACACAATACACTCTGTAAAGTGGTTGCTGTTAGGAAGGGCATCTAACCACAGAAACCATGCCAAAGCTGACACTGGAGCTTGACACAGTCCTGCAGCTTTCTGGATCCTGTTAAACCATCTAACCTAAGCCAACATGGGAAATGGATTTTAAATGATGAAGATAAGTTTCACTTAATATGAGAATAACCAGAAGTTTTGGAGTATGCTGACATCTGAAATATTTGAAGAAAAAAACTACAGAAATCTCAACATGGCTACTAGCCTTGCAAGAAATAGCACCTAAATGCCTGCCATTTCACACCCTATCAAATTAACTCTTTTGATACCAACCTTCCTGAAGCAAATCTTAACTCTATGAAACAAATTCATCGTTTTAAGGTGATCTAAATTAAAACCTTGCAATAAAATTTCATGTTAATTCATGATCCAAACACCAGCTTAAGGATAACAAAATTATTTTACTAAATTCTTTATTATTTTCAAAATTAATTGAAACAAAGGCAGTGTATTTCAACAGAAATATAGTAACAATGGTGTAAGGAAAGGAGATACTGGATAATACAGTCATAATTCCCACTAAAAAAAAAAACAGTTAAGTCACAGCTTGAAAACCTTTGATCAGCCTAGATGACCTGGGGCTAAACAACAACAACAAAAATGTATTTTATAATCTGATCAGCTGCAACCCACTGGTATGTCAGATTGCAATATTTCAAAGAACACAGCATGTATTGACAGCACTACTGATCTAGTGCAACTGTGCATAACATACATCACCACAGAAATGCATACAATAACATGTTCAAAGCATGTGTTCTGTTAAATTAGCTCTACTAACATGGCAGCTAGTTCCGTTTACTGAAGTCACTCACCAACCATGAAGCATACCATGCAGCCAAACATCTATGCAATACAGAAAGGCTCATTTTATAGCATGAAGGAGCTATGGTACATGTAATCTGCAGTAAATAATTTGTTTCGTTTTATTTAGGGTAATCTTTAAAAAATTTTTTTTATCTTCTTGACTACT